>NC_041381.1:687635898-687772620 GCF_002162155.2 Triticum dicoccoides | reverse complement strand
GGCTCGCCCTGCCTCCGCCCCGTCAAGCCGGAGCCCCAGGACACGCCGGTCAGCGCGCGCACCCGCAGCTCCGGCGCGCCAACGCCTCTCCACCCACCAGCCGCTTCGTCCTCGCCGAGCCCAAGCCGGAGCTCGTCCTCCCCGCGGAGTACGAGGAGATAGCCCGGCGCGGCTTCTCCGACGAGGACGCCATGCGGTGGGCGCGAGACGACTACCTCCGCGACGATATGGTCCGGCAGCGCCGGGCCCTGGAGGAGATCGTCGCCCGCAAGCGTGGGCGCGAGGACGAGCACGGTGTCGTGGTCCTCGACAGCGACGACGACGACGACGACGCCCCCGGACCATTCAACCCGCCGCGCCAACCGGGGGAGGGATGCAGCAGGGACGGCGGAGGCGGTGACGACGATGATGACGGCGACGGCGGTGACTACACGCGGTTCTACCGCCTCCTCGGCATGTAGAACCGCGTGGACGGGCGGCGAGGAAGACGGCGGGCGGCGAGGGAGACGGCGGGGGTAGCCCGCGGTAGTTTTTTTTTCTTTTTTTGTAAAATATGTTTAAGTTTGAACGAACTCGCCGATGTTTGCGTTAAATTTGAGTCATTTTTGCGCCGTGTTTGACTTTTTTGACTAACCGTGGGCGCCGCGACTGGGGGGCATCACGCGCCCAGTGCGCGGTTTAGCGCCGGTGCGCCCCTAGGGGGCGATTTTTTGCCCCTCCTGAGGGGCCAATGGCTGGAGATGCCCTCAGCAGAAGATGTCTCGCTTCTCTCGAGGTCACTCAGACCCTTCACGATCCTCTGTGCTTGCCTACTGCCCTCGCCAAGACTTAGGCAGTAGGCATGCTTCAGATCCCCAGCACCAGTATACCACTAGAGATTATGCTCCCTCCATTTTTTTAGTCTAAATAAAAAATTTCTCAAGTCAAACTTCATGTGTTTGACCATTCTTTTTTTTTCCAAATAGTTTGGCCGCATGTATAACGTGGTATATGTTTGACCAACTTTATAGAAAAAATATTAACACTTAGAATATAAAATCAATGTCATTAGATGCATCATGGAGTTAATTTTCAGACTATATAACTTTAGTACTCGCTCCGGTCCTTTTCACTCTGCTTATTAGATTAGTGTCCAGTCAAACTTTGTAAAATTTGACCAAATTTATATTAAAAAATATCAACCTCTACAATACCAAATATATATACTATGAAACTACATTTCATAATGAAACCAAAAATATTGTTTTGGCATTGTGAGTATTGCTACTTTTTTATAAGTTTTGTCAAAGTAGAGATACTTCAACTTCCGAGAAAATTCCATTATGACTAAAAAGGACCAGAGAGAGTATTATAGATGTTGATATTTTAATATGAATTTTGTTAAACTTTGCGTAGTTTGACTTCAAACAAATTTATATACGAAGTAAAAAGAAACGGAAGGAGTCCATTAGTCCCTTGTGGACACTGACTAGATGCGTTAGTGAGATTTGGTTGTGTGAAACAACATTACTATTTGAATCGCTTCTGGCTAGTGCTGAACTGTTGTTTCCATTGTGCATCATGTTAGTTAAACCACCCTGTTCAGATGTTTCGATGCCTGTTTGCAGCTGCAGCCTGTTGCAGCTGGCTGATGCCCTGGCAAGGCGGTGGGTTAGAGTAGTCTGTATGCCGGTTTGCTGTTGTGTGTTGTGGCAGCTAGTTGTGGCCATGGCGAGGCTGTGTCTGAGTGTATGCGGTTGTTCTACTAGAGTAGTACTCCCTCCGTTCCAAAATACGGAGGTATCAAATCACATTTTAGTATTAGACTCATCCGTATCTAGACTAATCTAGGACAAGAAATTTGAAATGGTGGGAGTACTTCCCAGCTGTTGTTCCTACCAGTTTGGCTATGTCAACAATGCTGCTTGCCCTGTTTCCAAATGACGCACAACCTTGCAATTCTGAACTGCAACATTCGAGGTCTAAATTGGCCGGACCGTCGCTCAACGTTCCATGAGACTATCGCCGCTACCCCTTGTCACATTGTTTGTCTGCAGGAGTCCAAAATGGGAAACGTCAACCCCTACACTGCTGCTCACATTGGAGGCCAAAGAGTTAAAAAACTTTGCCCAACGCCCGGCTGCCAGGACCCGTGGCGGTATCCTCCTACTGTGGGATGATGAAGCGGTTCAACTCTCCAATGTGCTATTTGGGTCTTTTACCCTCTCGACCGTTGTTTCCTTGCGTTCACAAAACCATAACACCACCTCCTTCAAGCTCACGGCCGTCTATGGTCCGACTAGAGGCAACCTCAAGGATGGTTTCTTCACCGAGTTCGTCTCCGAAAAACCACCCCCGGGTTCCTTGGCTGGTCACGGGAGACTTCAACCAAATTTATCGGGCAAGGGATAAGAACCGCGCTAACATGATCGAAGCTGCATTGTCCGGTTTAGAAATGCGTTGAACACCTATGAGCTAAAAAAGATTCATCTTCAAAACAGAAGATTCACTTGGAGCAATGGCCAGAGTGACCCCATCTTGAGCATGTTGGATAGCTTCTTTTGCAATGAGGAATGGGATATGTAGTTTGGTTCTCACATTCTGCATGCACTCTCATCTTCCCTATCTGACCACTATCCTCTTCTACTCCCAAATGGAAATGGCCCTAAGCGATCCAAGTGCTTCTGCTTCGAGAACTTCTGGTTAAGATGCTCGGTTTTTTGGCAACCATCCAAGAGGCATGGAATGAAGATCACAACCATGTCGAGCCCTAACATGTTATTCACCATAGACTCAAGAAAACTAGCATCAAGTTAAAGGCTTTGAGCAAAACTCTTTTCTCCAATGTGAAAGTTCAGTTGCATATGGCTCGGGAGATCATCCTCCGCCTTGATACCGTGCAAGAATCTCGATCCCTGAGCCCGGAGGAACTTGACCTTCGGAAGAGGCTTAAGCGACGAGTAGTTGGCTTGGCTGTACTTGAGAAGGCTAGGAAGCGGCAGAACTCTGGGATCACTAACATCAAAGAGGCCGATGCAAACACTAGATTCTTCTACCTGAGAATTAACTGCTAGAGAAGGAATTACCCACCGTCTTAAACACAATGCGGGTTGGTGACCGACCATGATCACAAGAAGGCCATCATCCACAGTCACTTCTCCTCTGTCATCAATAAGGGTCCTCGACGACAAAGGGACATTAATTGGAATTGTGTTCCCAACCCAGAATGTGACCTCACTGATCTTGGCACCCCTTTCACCATGGATGAAGCTAGGCGTGCTGTGATTGATTCTCCAAATGACAAGGCACCATGGTCGGACGGGTTCACGGGTGCATTCTTCAGAGCATGCTGGGATATTATCAAGGTGGATGTCATGGCCGCCATTGACCACTTCTCCGATCTCCATGCCTCAAACTTCCATTGGCTGAAGTCCGCCAACATAACGCTCTCATTCCTAGGAAAAATGGTGCTGAATATATTTCTGAATTTAGGCCTATCAGTTTGATCCATGTCGTGGCTAAGCTTATTGCCAAGATGATGGTGTCCCGCCTCTCGATTCACATGGATGAACTTATTTCACAAGCCAAAGTGCTTTCATAAAAAAGTATTCACGACAACTTCACTTATGTTCGCAACCTGGCTAGAAGATTCCACATGAGTAAAACCCCCAAGTTGCTCTTCAAGCTCGATATCAAGAAGACCTTCGACTCGGTTCATTGGGACTACTTAATGGATGTCCCACAGCATCTCGGCTTTCCGACACATTTCCGAGGTTGGGTCTCCACACTCCTTTCACCGGCTTCCTCGAGAGCCTTACTAAATGGCACTGTTGGAGACGCTATACATCATGGAAAGGGATTACGACAAGGGGACCCATTGTCCCCTATTCTATTTGTGCTCTCCATCAATCCTTTGCATCACATCATGAGCAAGTCCACAAGCCAAGGCAATCTGCAGCCGCTCCATGCAAATACCACAACCCTTCGTGCCTCTCTATATGCTGATGATGCCGCTATTTTTATTAAGCCCATCAAATAGGATGTTTGCTTTGCCACAAAAAAAGGATGTTGGATACTTCATCTCCACCCTTGACGCTTTTGGAGAGGTCACAAGCTTGGTCACTAATTGCACCAAAAGCCCCGTGGCTCCCATACGTTGTGCTGGCCTTGATCTCCATGACATTTTGTATCACTTCCCGACAAAGCTCACTCCTTTCCTTCTGACATACCTTGGGCTGCCCCTATCGGTCTCGAGGCTCAAAGCCATGCACTTTCTGCCTCTTGAAGATAATATTTCTCACAATCTCGCACCACGGATCGAACAACTCATGGATGCGCCCGATAGGACAGTTTTGGTTAAGGCGGTGCTCGCTGCCATAGCAATTTATAGCATCACTTCGCTTGTCCCCCCAGCTGATGTGATGAAGAGGATCGATGCCTTGAGGCGTGCTTTCTTGTGGGCAGGTTGTGATAAGGTGATACGTCCATTTTGCATCATGCTTTTATATCGATATTTATTGCATTATGGGATGTTATTACACGTTATGTCATAATACTTATGGCTATTCTCTCTTATTTTACAAGGTTTATCATGAAGAGGGAGAATGCCGGCAACTGGAATTCTGGCTGGAAAAGGAGCAAATATTGGAAACCTATTCTACGCAGCTCCAAAAGTCCTAAAACTCCACGAAAGTCATTTTTGGAATTAATAAGAATTATTGAGCAAAGAAAGTACCAGAGGGGGCCCACACCCTGGCCACGAGGGTGGGGGGTGCCCCCCCTACTGGGCGCGCCCCTGTCCCCTGGGCCCCCTAGTGGCCCTCAGGTGCCCATCTTCTGCTATATGAAGTCTCTTACCCTGGAAAAAATCATAAGCAAGCTTACGGGACGAAACTCCGCCACCACGAGGCGGAACCTTGGCGGAACCAATCTAGGGCTCCGACGGAGCTGTTCTGCCGGGGAAACTTCCCTCCGGGAGGGGAAAATCATCACCATCGTCATCAGCAACGATCCTCTCATCGGGAGGGGTCAATCTCCATCAGCATCTTCACCAGCACCATCTCCTCTCAAAACCCTAGTTCATCTCTTGTATCCAATCTTCTATCAAAACCACAAATTGGTACCTGTGGGTTGCTAGTAGTGTTGATTACTCCTTGTAGTTGATGCTAATTGGTTTACTTGGTGGAAGATCATATGTTCAGATCCTTAATGCATATTAATACCCTTCTGATCATGAACATGAATATGCTTTGTGAGTAGTTATATTTGTTCCTGAGGACATGGGTGAAGTCTTGCTATTAGTAGTCATGTGAATTTGGTATTCGTTCGATATTTTGATGAGATGTATGTTGTCTCACCTCTAGTGGTGTTATGTGAACATCGACTACATGACACTTCACCATTATTTGGGCCTAGAGGAAGGCATTGGGAAGTAATAAGTAGATGATGGGTTGCTAGAGTGACAGAAGCTTAAACCCTAGTTTATGCGTTGCTTCGTAAGGGGCTGATTTGGATCCATTAGTTTCATGCTATGGTTAGGTTTACCTTAATACTTATTTTGTAGTTGCAGATGCTTGCAATAGGGGTTAATCATAAGTGGGATGCTTGTCCAAGAAAGGGAAGTACCCAAGCACCGGTCCACCCACATATCAAATTATCAAAGTACCGAACGCGAATCATATGAGCGTGATGAAAACTAGCTTGACGATAATTCCCATGTGTCCTCAGGAGCGCTTTTCTCATTATAAGAAATTGTCCAGGATTGTCCTTTGTTACAAAAAGGATTGGGCCACCTTTCTGCACTTTATTTACTTTCATTGCTTGTTACCCGTTACAAATTTTCTTATCACAAAACTATTTGTTACCTACAATTTCAATGCTTGCAGAGAATACCTTACTGAAAACCGCTTGTCATTTCCTTCTGCTCCTCGTTGGGTTCGACACTCTTGCTTATCGAATGGACTACGATAGATCCCCTATACTTGTGGGTCATCAAGACTCTTTTCTGGCGCTGTTGCCGGGGAGTGAAGCGCCTTTGGTGAGTGGAACTTGGTAAGGAAACATTTATATAGTGTGCTCAAATTTTTTGTCACTTGTTACTATGGAAACTAATCCTTTGAGGGGCTTGTTCGGGGCATCTTCGCCCCGACCAGTAGAGCAAAGAGTTGCTCCTCAACCTACTGAACCTACTGAAAATGTTTACTTCAAAATTCCTTCGGGTGTGATAGAGAAACTGCTAGCTAATCCCTTTGCAGGAGATGGAACATTGCATCCCGATTTACACCTTATCTTTGTGGATGAAGTTTGTGGATTATTTAAGCTTGCAGGTATACCCGATGATGTTGTTAAGAGGAAGATCTTTCCTTTATCTTTGAAGGGAGATGCATTGACATGGTATAGGCTATGTGATGATACGGGATCTTGGAACTATAAACGATTGAAATTGGAATTTCACCAGAAGTTCTATCCTATGCATCTTGTTCATCGTGATCATAATTACATATATAATTTCTGGCCTCGCGAATTAGAAAGCATCGCTCAAGCTTAGGGGATGCTTAAGTCAGTGTTATATTCATGCCCCAATCAAGAGCTCTCAAGAGAAATGATTATTCAAAATTTTTATGCTCGGCTTTCTCTCAATGATCTCACCATGCTTGATACTTCCTGTGCTGGTTCTTATATGCTGAAGACTACTGAATTCAAGTGGGATTTATTGAAAAGAATTAAACGCAACTCTGAAGATTGGGGTTCCGACGATGGTAAGGAGTCAGGTATGACACCTAAGTTTGATTGTGTTAAATCTTTTATGGATACCGATGCTTTTCGTGGATTTAGCGCTAAATATGGACTTGACTCTGAGATAGTAGCTTCTTTCTGTGAATCTTTTGCTGCTCACGTTGATCTCCCTAAGGATAAGTGGTTTAAATATAATCCTCCCACTGAAGTAAAAGTAGTTGCACCTATTTCAGTTGAAGAAAAGACTATCACTTATAATGATCCTATTGTTCCTACTACTTATGTTGAGAAACCACCTTTTCCTGTTAGAATAAAGGATCATGCTAAAGCTTCAACTGTGGTTCGTAAGAGTAATACTAAAACACCTACACCACCTGAGCAAATTAAAGTTGAACATAGTATTGCTATGGTTAAAGCTCTCTTGGCTGATGATATTGATGGGCATGTTATTTACTTCTGTGAACAGTCTGCTAGTATTGCTAGACCAGATGCTAAGATACATAGACCTGTTGTAGGCATGCCTGTTATTTCTGTTAAAATAGGAGATCATTGTTATCATGGCTTATGTGATATGGGTGCTAGTGCTAGTGCAATACCTCATTCCTTATATGAAGAAATTATGCATGATATCGCACCCGCTGAAATAGAAGGTATTGATGTTACAATTAAGCTTGTCAATAGGGATACTATTAAGCCATTTGGGATTGTTAGAGATGTAGAAATCTTGTGTGGGGAAGTCAAATATCCTACTGATTTTCTTGTTCTTGGTTACCCACAAGATGACTTTTGTCCCATTATATTTGGCAGACCCTTCTTGAATACTGTTAACGCTAGGATTGATTGCAAAAAGGATGTTGTTACAATTGGCTTAGGGGATATGTCACACGAGTTTAATTTTGCTAAGTTTTGTAGACAACCCCATGATAAAGAATTGCCTAGTAAGGATGAAATTATTGGTCTTGCTTCTATTGCCATACCTCCTACTGATCCGTTAGAACAATATTTGCTAGACCATGAAAATGATATGTTTATGAATGAAAGAAGGGAAATAGATGAAGTATTCCTTCAACAGGGTCCTATTCTGAAACACAACTTACCTGTTGAAATCCTAGGGGATCCCCCTCCACCCAAGGGTGATCCCGTGTTTGAGCTCAAACAATTACCTGATAATCTTAAATATGCTTATCTTGATGAAAAGAAGATATATCCTGTTATTATTAGTGCTAACCTTTCAGAGCAAGAAGAGGAAAGATTATTGAAAACTCTGAAGAAGCACCGTGCTGCTATTGGATATACTCTGGATGATCTCAAGGGCATTAGTCCCACTATATGCCAACACAAAATAAAATTGGAGAAAGATGCCAAACCAGTTAGAGATCCTCAACGACGGTTAAATCCTAAGATGAAAGAAGTGGTAAGAAAGGAGATACTAAAGCTCCTTGAGGTAGGTATAATTTATCCCGTTGCTGATAGTGATTGGGTAAGTCCTGTCCATTGCGTCCCTAAGAAGGGAGGTATTACTGTCGTTCCTAATGATAAAGATGAATTGATCCCACAAAGAATTATTACAGGTTATAGGATGGCAATTGATTTCCGTAAATTAAATAAAGCTACTAATAAAGATCATTACCCTTTACCTTTTATTGATAATATGCTAGAAAGACTATCCAAACATACACATTTCTGCTTTCTAGATGGTTATTCTGGTTTCTCTCAAATACCTGTGTCAGTGGAGGATCAATCAAAAACTAATTTTACTTGCCCTTTCGGTACTTTTGCTTATAGACGTATGCCTTTTGGTTTATGTAATGCACCCGCTACCTTCCAAAGATGCATGATGGCTATATTCTCTGACCTTTGTGAAAAGATTTGTGAGGTATTCATGGATGATTTCTCCGTTTATGGATCCTCTTTTGATGATTGCTTGAGCAACCTTGATCGAGTTTTGCAGAGATGTGAAGACACTAGTCTTGTTTTAAATTAGGAAAAGTGCCACTTTATGGTTAATGAAGGCATTGTCTTGGGGCATAAGATTTCTGAAAGAGGTATTGAAGTTGATAAAGCTAAAATTGATGCTATTGAAAAGATGCCGTGTCCCAAGGACATTAAAGGTATAAGAAGTTTCCTTGGTCATGCCGGTTTTTATAGGAGGTTCATTAAGGACTTTTCTAAAATCTCTAGGCCTCTGACTAATTTATTGCAAAAAGATATTCCTTTTGCCTTTCATGACGATTGTGTAGAAGCATTTGAAATACTTAAGAAAGCTTTGATCACTGCACCTATTGTTCAGCCACCTGATTGGAATTTACCCTTTGAAATTATGTGTGATGCTAGTGATTATGCTGTAGGTGCTGTTCTAGGGCAAAGAGTTGATAAGAAATTAAATGTTATCCAGTATGCTAGTAAAACTCTTGATACTGCCTAGAGAAATTATGCTACCACTGAAAAAGAATTCTTAGCAGTTGTATTTGCTTGCGATAAGTTCAGACCTTATATTGTTGATTCTAAAGTTACTATTCACACTGATCATGCTGCTATTAAATATCTTATGGAAAAGAAAGATGCTAAACCTAGATTTATTAGATGGGTCCTCTTGCTCCAAGAATTTGATTTGCATATTATTGATAGAAAGGGAGCTGAGAACCCCGTTGTAGACAACTTGTCTAGGTTAGAGAATGTTCTTGATGACCCACTACCTATTGATGATAGCTTTCCTGATGAACAATTAGCGGTCATTAACGCTTCTCGTAGTGCTCCATGGTATGCTGATTATGCTAATTACATTGTTGCTAAATTTATACCACCTAGCTTCACATACCAGCAAAAGAAAAAGTTCTTTTATGATTTAAGACATTACTTCTGGGATGACCCACACCTTTATAAAGAAGGAGTAGATGGTGTTATTAGACGTTGTGTACCTGAGCATGAACATGAACAGATCCTACGCATGTGTCACTCCGAACCATATGGAGGACACCACGCTGGAGATAGAACTGCACATAAGGTATTGCAATCCGGTTTTTATTGGCCTACTCTCTTCAAAGATGCTCATAAGTTTGTATTGTCTTGTGATGAATGTCAAAGAATTGGCAATATTAGTAGACATCAAGAAATGCCTATGAATTATTCTCTTGTTATTGAACCATTTGATGTTTGGGGATTTGATTATATGGGACCTTTTCCTGCCTCTAATGGATACACACATATTCTAGATGATGTTGATTACGTTACTAAGTGGGTAGAAGTTATTCCAACTAGTAGTGCTGATCATAACACCTCTGTTAAGATGCTTAAAGAAGTTATTTTTCTGAGGTTTGGAGTCCCTAGATATCTCATGACTGATGGTGGTTCACATTTTATTCATGGTGTTTTTCGTAAAATGCTTGCTAAGTATGATGTTAATCATAGAATTGCATCTCCTTATCACCCACAGTCTAGCGGCCAAGTAGAATTGAGTAATAGAGAGCTCAAATTAATTTTGCAAAAGATTGTCAATAGATCTAGAAAGAACTGGTCCAAAAAACTTGATGATGCATTATGGGCCTATAGAACTGCATATAAAAATCCTATGGGTATGTCTCCGTATAAGATGGTTTATGGAAAAGCATGTCCCTTACCTCTCGAACTTGAACATAAAGCATATTGGGCTATTAAAGAGCTCAACTATGACTTCAAACTTGCCGGTGAGAAGAGGTTATTTGATATTAGCTCACTCGATGAATGGAGAACCCAAGTGTCGGTGTCAAAACCGGCGGATCTCGGGTAGGGGGTCCCGAACTGTGCGTCTAGGCGGATGGTAACAGGAGACAAGGGACACGATGTTTTTACCCAGGTTCGGGCCCTCTCTATGGAGGTAAAACCCTACGTCCTGCTTGATTAATATTGATGGTATGGGTAGTACAAGAGTAGATCTACCACGAGATCAAGGAGGCTAAACCCTAGAAGCTAGCCTATGGTATGATTGTTGTTCGTCCTATGGACTAAAACCCTCTGGTTTATATAGACAGCGGAGAGGGCTAGGGTTACACAGAGTCGGTTACAATGGTAGGAGATCTACATATCCGTATTGCCAAGCTTGCCTTCCACGCCAAGGAAAGTCCCATCCGGACACGGGACGAAGTCTTCAATCTTGTATCTTCATAGTCTTGGAGTCCGGCCAATGATGATAGTTCGGCTATCCGGACACCCCCTAGTCCATGACTCCCTCAGTAGCCCCTGAACCAGGCTTCAATGACGACGAGTCTGGCGCGCATATTGTCTGCGGCATTGCAAGGCGGGTTCCTTCTCCGAATAATCCGTAGAAGATTTTGAACACCAGGATAGTGTCCGGCTCTGCAAAATAAGTTCCACATTCCACCGTAGAGAGGATAATATTCACATAAGTTCAATCTGCTGACGTATTTCGTGGCATGACGTCACACCACGGCCAAGCCTTTACTCAAATCATTTTTATTGTTCCACCTCAGCGTGATTAGCGAAGCGGTTTCCTTGGCACGTCTTGTCAAAGCAGAGATCGTGTCCCCTTATTCCGGGATTCTCATCAATACGGGCGTGGGTAACCCAACCGCACCCGCTGGCTCGCCCCCTCCATCGAAGGCGGGTCCCAAACGGTTACGGGGACGGCTCTTGGTATTCAACCTATTTATAATGAGACCAAGGCCTGTTCCTTTTCTTGAATCTTCAATCGAATCCGCCCCTCGCCCCGAGTTCCAACACCCAAGGTTCCATATTCAGGCGCTTCAGACCTTTGACAATGTCCGACTCCGACCTACAGGGCCGGTGGATGCCCTCTTCCATCACAGAAGAAGATGTGCTAAAGCTAAGAGACGCCAGGTATCTAACTGGCGAAATTTCGCATAGGCTGCCTGTACAAGGGCAAGTTATTCCCACTCCCGAGCCTGGTGAGAGCGTGGTGTTCGTGTCTCACTTCCGTCGGGGTTTAGGCTTCCCGATGGATCCCTTCGTGAGGGGGCTCATGTTTTATTATGGGCTGGAATTCCATGACTTGGATCCGGAGTCCATCCTCCACATCTCATCGTTCATTGTCGTATGCGAAGCCTTCCTCCATACCACTCCTCACTTCGGATTGTGGCTCAAGACCTTCGACGTGGAGCCGAAGATGATCGAGGAGCGGCAGGCAGAGTGCGGAGGGGCAGTTATAAGCAAGAGAGCTGACGCTCCGTGACCCGAGGGCCTTTTTCAAAAGGAGCTCGGTTTGTGGCAACAGGAGTGGTTCTACATCACCGCTCCCAGGGGCACCAGATGGGTGGCGCTGCCTGCCTTTCGCTCGGGCCCTCCACAACGACTGGTGTCATGGGTCAACAAAGGGCTTGACTGGGGGCCGTCCAAGGACGTGCCATTATTGCAGGGCCATATTCGAGACCTCTAAGAGAGGGAGATCAATCTGGTTGTGGTGGCGCAGGTCATGCTAATTCGGCGCCTTCTGCCCTGCAAACGTCGCCCCCTCCGCCTGTGGGAATTCAATCCGGAGGGACATCGAGCTCTCCAACACTTCATGGGCGCGACGCCCGTGGAGATGCATAAACTGTTCTTCGGATCACAAGAGATGTGTCCGGACCTAACCGAGGATGCAGGCCTGAGCTGCAATCGCCCGGATACTCAAGTAAGTAGTCCTGTGCTCGGACATGCTGTCCATACATTTATCATAAACTTGCCCTTTAACCAGCTATCCCTTGAACATGAGTGGATAGCAAAAGCAAAACTGATACGGTGTTCGGCCCCCCTCCCTGAGATCACGCAGGATCCGGTGTTAATCAAGATGCTGGAGGTTGCGCCTTCGGAAGAGGGCGAGGGGGAAAATAGGAAAACTACCGCCTCCGCTAGGGAGGCTCTTAAGAAAGGGGGGATCGAGAATCCCTCCTTCTAGGGGGAGAAGAGGACCACTTCTGAAGATCTGGAGGCCAAGGCCTCAAAGCGGGGGAAGAAATCTTCAGCAGAGGGCCCTGCGCCAGGAGAAGCCCCGGCCGCATTGTTTCCCCAAGGGAATCACCCCTCCAGCGAGCCGTAAGTAGAAAGGGGAGTTTTGTAATAAGGGACATCCCTGTTTTTATTTCTGAAGACAACCGAAGTTTTACCTTGTAGTTCGGATCTCAGCCCTTCTCAGCAGAGCTCATCTTCGGGGGATCTTCGTCCGAAGATGATGGAGAGCGAAACACCTCCATCTGCCGCACTGTCAGGCGGGGCGGACGACCCTGAGGTATCGTCGCGGAGGGTCTCCCCGAGTCCGGCGGGGCCGGAGAGTTCAGCACCAACTGGTGTACGGCCGGAGGAGCTGAAGGATCTACTCGGGTAGGCGTCTATCTCAGAAGATCACCGTACGTTGATGAGTACGGTGGTTGAAAGGATTTCATCCGCTGAGAGCGGGTTGCATGAGGCCGTCAGAAGTTTACTGACGGGGTTTGAGGTACGCGAAAAATGATATACCTTTTAACAGTTTTGCGCATAGAATGCGCCCTGTATAGATAGTAGCCCCTGAGACTCGGTACATTGTCAAAGGCGACAGCGTGCTGAGGATCACAATCTCAGTTATAAGATATCACCCTTCTTATTCAGGTGGCGGGGCGTTTGGTGGCCAGCCGGACTGATAGAGTTGCCGAACTGAAGCGGCAACTTGACGTTGCGGATGCGGACATCGCGCTGGTCAATAAACGACTTGATGAGTCACAAAGTATGTGGCTTCTCCGCGGATGCCTTGTAAGGGAGCTTGATGCCCGTGCCTTATGACATGTATGCTTAATGCAGATGGCGCCGCTGCTATGGAGGATCTTCGGGCGGAGCTTGCCCGAGCCAAGGAGCAAGCCAGAAAAGGTAATGCGGCTGTCTTGAAGGCGGCCGAAGAGCTAAAAGCCGAACAGGCTGCTCACTGCCGAAGCAGGGGGAAATGGCCGAAATGGCCGTGAAGCTGAAGGATGCTACCGACCGCTATGAGTTTCTTGAAAGAGAACGCCGAGCGGAGCAAGAGGACCTGAAGAAGGCCACCGCCGAAGCCAAGGATGCCCGCTCCGCGATGAGGGCTATAAAGGAGGAGCTACGTCAGGCCGGGGATATTGCGGCTGGAAAGCCTTTTCTGCTGCGTAGGAAATTCACAGATCCAAAGTATGCTCAGTTAGGCCAGTTGTGGGGTGCGGAGGATGCTTATCTGAATTTGGCGGCGAGTGCCGCAGACGCAGTCGCACACTTCCGTGGCCAAAAGGATCATGGGATGGAAGAGCTTTTTTGGTCGCAATTCCATAGTCCGGAGCGTCCAGTTCCATTAACCGATCGGCTGAATAGGTTGTCCGGACTTGCCATGAAGGATGTCGTGGCTCATTTGTGGCCGGAAAGGCCCGAGCCGAAGAGTTATTTTGGCTTGGTGCAGCAGTTCCTTGATGCGGTGCCGCATATCAAGGCGATGAAGCGGTCGGCATGCATAGAGGGTGCACGGATGGCTCTCGCCCGTGTCAAAACATACTGGGCGGAGATGGAGGCCACCGACGTTGCATCCCAGGACTCGGACAGAAGCCGATTACCAGCCGAGCACTATTTTGAGGAAGTCCTGCAGGGCGCTCGTTTAATAGAGTCGTAGTGCTCGAAAAACGTTATGTTCAAATGACATGTATGATTTGCGAAACCATGTTTCAAATATAATATAAGGCCTTTTTATATTTGGGCGTTCAAGTGTTGGAATACCTCCTGTGCGGCCGTTAATGTATTTGTGTATATAACCTGAAAGATGGCAGTCCTCGGCTTCAGCCCCCACGCACATAGTGCGGGGGTGTTTGCAAAAAAGCGCATTTTCACACTTAAACCAACGTCTTGGTCCTGTGAAGGAGGTGATAGCGTAGCAAACTGGGCAACCAGACTATAATGCTTTATCACTTTCACTTAGCCATAGGAGTTCGATGGTGGGGCTACTATATAGCCCCTAGGGGCACTGCGCTCTCCGAATTTCAGGGCACGTGTGTGCCTGACCGGGAAACGTTCCTTCGTTAAAGCGGAGGAATTCTAAACATTCCGGTGGTCGATCGAGTGGTTGACCAGTCCCTTGCTGTATCATGACAGTCAGTTTTCGGCTTTCTCTACTGAGGTGCTCACCTGGGCAAACCGGGGCAGAATCGCAGTAGTTCTCCTGGTGCCGCGTTAGCCGATAGAGCGGAACGTAAGGCAGCAAAACACAGGAGCCGGGCAAACCCAACATTTGACCAAAGACATGATTCGGAGCTGATGCATATAAGGCCTAACTCGAGACGCCGAACACTCCCTAAGGTATTTGGTCTTTATGAAAACGGGCAGAACAATTCCCGAAGCCCCTAGTGTCCAGGTACGCGCAAAAATTTCTGACACGGCCGATGCCAAAACGCCAGATTCCTCCTCGGTTATAGCAAAAAACCAGGGGATGTGTATCAACAAGAGACAGTAAAAAAGGTTTACGCAGGGTCTTAATCTGAAAAGAATCCTTGCATCGGGTCCCTACTGCATGTCTGCGCCTGTGTCTCCGTTGTGTCGTATCCTAGACGGGTGTCGCACGGTGTTCATCTGTAAAAGAGAAGAACTTAGTTGAAAAAGAGTCCATGCGAAAGATGTATTTTGAAATAAACAGAGTATGATTCAAAGAATGAATAAAATTGAGCTTTATTGTCTCTTTTTGTGCATGCGTGGAGCCCCTTGTAAAGGGGTACGCGGCTAGTAAGCCCCTTGTTTATTTATACCGGACTCGCCTAACCGTGTCCGGGGTCTTGAATGACCTGTTTAGGGGCTTTGATTAGCAAATCCGGATTAGTGTGTGGCTGTCAAGGCAGTCTCACTTTCTTCCGTATTCAAGGAACACTCGAAGTTTCCCTTTAATGAGATGATGCCGCGTGGACCGGGCATTTTGAGTGTAAGAGATGCGTAATGCGGTATTGCGTTAAAGCGGGCGAAAGCTTCGCGTCCCAATAGTGCTTGATAGCTACTTTTAAATGGGGCGATGTGGAAGATTAACTTTTTGCGACGGAAGTTGTCGGATGAGCCGAACACAACTTCTAGTGGTAGAGAGCCCGTACAATGGGCATATTGGCCTGGCAGCACTCCTTTAAAGGAAGTGTTGCTATGGCGTATTTTGGTTGGGTCTATCCCCATTTTGCGGATTGTATCCTGATATAGCAGGTTTAGATCACTACCGCCGTCCATTAGGACCTGTGTAAATTGTAGTCCGTCGGTTACAGGATTTAATATCAAAATAGTCCATCCTGCGTTCTGGATACTCCCGGAGTAATCCTGATGGTCGAAAGTGATTGGTTTTGACATCCAGTGTCGGGACTCCGCTGGGGTGGACCGTGCGGTGCATACTTTAATGGGCGCCGCTCTATTTTTTCCTGTTGTCACTTGAAGTGAATTTACTGTTCTGACCTCTTGTGGGAAATCCTTTTGTTTTCCGGTGCTCTGCTTGTGAGGTTCGTCATCGTCCTCACTTGGTGTGTCTAGCCTCTTGTGTTCGGCGTTAAGTCGGCCGGAATGCTTGAAGACCCAACAATCTCTGTGGGTATGGTTTGCAGGCCTCCCGGGGGTACTGTGGATTTGGCATATCTTGTCCAAGATTTTGTTTAGGTTGGATAGTTCGTCACTGTTCTCCTTGAGAGGCAGTTTTTTGTTGGTCTGCCGAGAGCTTTTGAATCTGGCGTTGACTGCCGTGCTCCTTGGACCATTTCCTTTAGTCCGATGCTGGTCCTTGTTGCCCCGTGGTTTCCCATTTCCATCCCTGACCTTGGATGTACTTGGGTCGCTGGTGCTGCATCTTGCCAGCCAGCTATCCTCTCCCGCGCAAAAGCGGGTCATGAGGCTTGTTAGTGCGGCCATTGTTCTTGGCTTTTCCTGGCCGAGGTGTCTGGCGAGCCATTCGTCTCGGACGTTATGCTTGAAAGCTGCTAAGGCTTCGACGTCCGGACAGTCGACTATCTGGTTCTTTTTGGTGAGGAACCTGTTCCAGAATTTGTGGGCTGATTCTCCGGGCTGTTGAGTTATGTGACTTAAATCGTCTGCATCCGGGGGGCGGACATACGTCCCCTGAAAATTTGCCCGAAATGCGTCCTCGAGCTCTTCCCAACTTCCAATGGTATTTTCTGGGAGGCTTTTGAGCCAGTGCCGGGCTGGCCCTTTGAGTTTGATAGGTAAGTATTTTATGGCGTGGAGGTCATCTCCTCTAGCCATATGTATGTGCAGGATGTAATCCTCGATCCAGACTCCGGGGTCTGTTGTTCCGTCGTATGCCTCTATATTTACGGGCTTGAATCCCGTTGGAAATTCATGATCCAGCACCTCATCGGTGAAACATAGGGGGTGTGCGGCGCCCCTATATTTGGGTATGCCGTGATTTTCAAATACTCGACGTGTTGTGTTACCTTCTGGAGCTTGCTTTCTTGGCCCATAGATGGATCTGACCGGGCCATCCTTTTTGCGAGGATCCTTATGTGGATCGCGTGCCAGCTTGTGTGCGGCGCCGCTTGCTGCTCTTTGTTTGTCATGTGGTCGTTTATCTGACCGGGCAGCCTCTTTTATTTTTGATTTTTGGGGCTCTACGGCCTCCCCATCAAATTCGGGCAATAGTTTGCGCTTCGGGTAGCTCTTTGCTTGGCGACTATCGTCGTATTTGTCTGCGGTCTTGAGTACTTTGCTCCATCTCATTCTGAGTACGTCTTCCGCTGTTTTGAGCTTCCGCTTTTGCTTCTTCAGGCTTCGTGCAGTGGCGACGAGACTTTTGTGGAGGTTCTTCTGCTCCAACGATGTGTCCAGCGTGAGATCATCCGGACTGTTGTTTTCGTCGGAGATGGGTTTGTTGGGGAACGTAGTAATTTCAAAAAAATTCCTACGTACACGCAAGATCATGGTGATGGCATAGCAACAAGAGGGGAGAGTGTTGTCCACGTACCCTCGTAGACCGTAAGCGGAAGCGTTAGCACAACGCGGTTGATGTAGTCGTACGTCTTCACGATCCGACCGATCCAAGAACCGAATGTACGGCACCTCCGAGTTCAACACACGTTCAGCTCGATGACGATCCCCGGGCTCCGATCCAGCAAAGCTTCGGGGATGAGTTCCGTCAGCACGACGGCGTGGTGACGATGATGATGTTCTATCGGCGTAGGGCTTCGCCTAAACTCCACGACGATATGACCGAGGTGGAATATGGTGGAGGGGGGCACCGCACACGGCTAAGGAACGATCCGTAGATCAACTTGTGTGTTCTGGGGTGCCCCCTGCCCCCGTATATAAAGGAGCGAGGGGGGAGGCCGGCCGGACCCTTGGGCGCGCCAAGGGAGGAGGAATCCTCCTCCTAGTAGGAGTAGGACTCCTCCTTTCCTACTCCTACTAGGAGGGGGAAGGAAGGGGGAGAGGGGGAAGGAAAGAGGGGGGGCGCCGCCCCCCTCCTAGTCCAATTCGGACCAGAGGGGGAGGGGGCGCGCGGCCCATGCTGGCCGCCCCTCTCTCCTTTCCCCTAAGGCCCATAAGGCCCAATACTCTCCCGGGGGGTTCCGGTAACCCCCCCCGGCACTCCGGTTTTCTCCGAAATCACCCGGAACACTTCCGGTGTCCGAATATAGTCGTTCAATATATCAATCTTTATGTCTCGGCCATTTCGAGACTCCTCGTCATGTCCGTGATCACATCCGGGACTCCGAACAAACTTCAGTACATCAAAACTTATAAACTCATAATAAAACTGTCATCGTAACGTTAAGCGTGCGGACCCTACGGGTTCGAGAACTATGTAGACATGACCTAGAACCATTCTCGGTCAATAACCAATAGCGGGACCTGGATGCCCATATTGGTTCCTACATATTCTACGAAGATCTTTATCGGTCAAACCGCATAACAACATACGTTGTTCCCTTTGTCATCGGTATGTTACTTGCCCGAGATTTGATCGTCGGTATCCAATACCTAGTTCAATCTCGTCACCGGCAAGTCTCTTTACTCGTTCCGTAATGCATCATCCTATAACCAACTCATTTGGTCACATTGCTTGCAAGGCTTATAATGATGTGCATTACCGAGAGGGCCCAGAGATACCTCTCCGACAATCGGAGTGACAAAACCTAATCTCGAAATACGCCAACTCAACATGTACCTTCGGAGACACCTGTAGTACTCCTTTATAATCACCCAGTTACATTGTGACATTTGGTAGTACCCAAAGTGTTCCTCCGGTAAACGGGAGTTGCATATTTCTCATAGTTACAGGAACATGTATAAGTCATGAAGAAAGCAATAGCAGTATACTAAACGATCAAGTGCTAGGCTAACGGAATGGGTCATGTCAATCACATCATTCTTCTAATGATGTGATCCCATTAATCAAATGACAACACATGTCTATGGTTAGGAAACATAACCATCTTTCATTAATGAGCTAGTCAAGTAGAGGCATACTAGTGACTATATGTTTGTCTATGTATTCACACATGTATCATGTTTCTGGTTAATACAATTCTAGCATGAATAATAAACATTTATCATGATATGAGGAAATAAATAATAACTTTATTATTGCCTCTAGGGCATATTTCCTTCAGTCTCCCACTTGCACTAGAGTCAATAATCTAGATTACATAGTAATGATTCTAACACCCATGGAGTCTTGGTGTTGATCATGTTTTGCTCGTGAGAGAGGCTTAGTCAAGGGTCTGCAACATTCAGATCCGTATGTATTTTGCAAATCTCTATGTCTCCCACTTGGACTTGGTCCCAAATGGAATTGAAGTGTCTCTTGATGTGCTTGGTCCTCTTGTGAAATCTGGATTCCTTTGCCAAAGCAATTGCACCAGTATTGTCACAGAAGATCTTCATTGGTCCCGATGCACTAGGTATGACACCTAGATCGGTAATGAACTCCTTCATCCAGACTCCTTCATTTGCTGCTTCAGAAGCAGCTATGTACTCCGCTTCACATGTAGATCCCGCCACGACGCTTTGTTTAGAACTGCACCAACTTACAGCTCCACCGTTTAATAAAAACACGTATCCGGTTTGCGATTTAGAATCATCCGGATCAGTGTCAAAGCTTGCATCAACGTAACCATTTACGACTAGCTCTTTGTCACCTCCATATACGAGAAACATATCCTTAGTCCTTTTCAGGTATTTCAGGATGTTCTTGTCCGCTGTCCAGTGATCCACTCCTGGATTACTTTGGTACCTTCCTGCCAAGCTTATTGCTAAGCATACGTCAGGTCTAGTACACAGCATTGCATACATGATAGAGCCTATGGCTGAAGCATAGGGAACATCTTTCATTTTCTCTCTATCTTCTGCTGTGGTCGGGCATTGAGTTTGACTCAACTTCACACCTTGTAGCACAGGCAAGAAACCTTTCTTTGCCTGATCCATTTTGAACTTTTTCAAAATTTTGTCAAGGTATGTGCTTTGTGAAAGTCCTATTAAGCGTCTTGATCTATCTCTATAGATCTTGATGCCCAATATGTAAGCAGCTTCACCAAGGTCTTTCATTGAAAAACTTTTATTCAAGTATCCCTTTATGCTATCCAGAAATTCTATATCATTTCCAATTAATAATATGTCATCTACATATAAAATCAGAAATGCTACAGAGCTCCCACTCACTTTCTTGTAAATACATGCTTCTCCAAAAGTTTGTATAAAACCATATGCTTTGATCACACTATCAAAACGTTTATTCCAACTCCGAGATGCTTGCACCAGTCCATAAATGGATCGCTGGAGCTTGCACACTTTGTTAGCACCTTTTGGATCAACAAAACCTTCTGGTTGCATCATATACAACTCTTCTTCCAGAAATCCATTCAAGAATGCAGTTTTGACATCCATTTGCCAAATTTCATAATCATGAAATGCAGCAGTAGCTAACATGATTCGGACAGACTTAAGCATCACTACGGGTGAGAAAGTCTCATCAGAGTCAACCCCTTGAACTTGTCGAAAACCTTTCGCAACAAGTCGAGCTTTATAGACAGTTACATTACCATCAGTGTCAGTCTTCTTCTTAAAGATCCATTTATTCTCAATGGCTTGCCGATCATCGGGCAAGTCAACCAAAGTCCATACTTTGTTTTCATACATGGATCCCATCTCAGATTTCATGGCCTCTAGCCATTTTGCGGAATCTGGGCTCATCATCGCTTCCTCATAGTTCGTAGGTTCATCATGGTCAAGTAACATGACTTCCAGAATAGGATTACCGTACCACTCTGGTGCGGATCTTACTCTGGTAGACCTACGAGGTTCAGTATAAACTTGATCTGAAGTTTCATGATCAATATCATTAGCTTCCTCACTAGTTGGTGTAGTTGTCACAGGAACCGGTTCTTGTGATGAACTACTTTCCAACAAGGGAGTAGATACAGTTATCTCATCAAGTTCTACTTTCCTCCCACTCACTTCTTTCGAGAGAAACTCCTTCTCTAGAAAGGATCCGATTTTAGCAACGAAAATCTTGCCCTCAGATCTGTGATAGAAGGTGTACCCAATAGTCTCTTTTGGGTATCCTATGAAGACACATTTCTCCAATTTGGGTTTGAGCTTATCTGGTTGAAGTTTCTTCACATAAGCATCGCAGCCCCAAACTTTAAGAAACGACAACTTTGGTTTCTTGCCAAACCACAGTTCATAAGGCGTCGTCTCAACGGATTTTGATGGTGCCCTATTTAACGTGAATGCGGCCGTCTCTAAAGCATAACCCCAAAACGATAGCGGTAAATCAGTAAGAGACATCATAGATCACACCATATCTAGTAAAGTACGATTACGACGTTCGGACACACCATTTCGTTGTGGTGTTCCGGGTGGCGTGAGTTGCAAAACTATTCTGCATTGTTTCAAGTGTAGACCAAACTCATAACTCAAATATTCTCCTCCACGATCAGATCGTAGAAACTTTATTTTCTTGTTACGATGATTTTCCACTTCACTCTGAAATTCTTTGAACTTTTCAAATGTTTCAGACTTGTGTTTCATTAAGTAGATATACCCATATCTGCTCAAATCATCTGTGAAGGTGAGAAAATAACGATACCCGCCGCGATCCTCAACATTCATTGGACCACAAACATCAGTATGTATGATCTCCAACAAATCAGTTGCTCGCTCCATAGTTCCGGGGAACGGCGTTTTAGTCATCTTGCCCATGAGGCACGGTTCGCAAGTACCAAGTGATTCATAATCAAGTGATTCCAAAAGCTCATCAGTATGGAGTTTCTTCATGTGCTTTACACCGATATGACCTAAACGGCAGTGCCACAAATAAGTTGCACTATCGTTATCAACTCTGCATCTTTTGGTTTCAACACTATGAATATGTGTATCACTACTATCGAGATTCAATAAAAATAGACCACTCTTCAAGGGTGCATGACCATAAAAGATATTACTCATATAAATAGAACAACCATTATTCTCTGATTTAAATGAATAACCGTCTCGCATTAAACAAGATCCAGATATAATGTTCATGCTCAACGCTGGCACCAAATAACAATTATTTAGGTCTAAAACTAATCCCGATGGTAGATGTAGAGGTAGCGTGCCGACCGCGATCACATCGACTTTGGAACCATTTCCCATGCGCATCGTCACCTCGTCCTTAGCCAATCTTCGCTTAATTCGTAGTCCCTGTTTCGAGTTGCAAATATTAGCAACAGAACCAGTATCAAATACCCAGGTGCTACTGCGAGCATTAGTAAGGTACACATCAATAACATGTATATCATATATACCTTTGTTCACTTTGCCATCCTTCTTATCCGCCAAATACTTGGGGCAGTTCCGCTTCCAGTGTCCAGTCTCCTTGCAGTAGAAGCACTCAGTTTTAGGCTTAGGTCCAGACTTGGGTTTCTTCTCTTGAGCAGCAACTTGCTTGCCGTTCTTTTTAAAGTTCCCCTTCTTCTTCCCTTTGCCCTTTTTCCTGAAACTGGTGGTCTTATTAACCATCAACACTTGATGCTCCTTCTTGATTTCTACCTCCGCAGCCTTTAGCATTGCGAAGAGCTCGGGAATAGTCTTGTTCATCCCTTGCATATTATAGTTCATCACGAAGCTCTTGTAGCTTGGTGGCAGTGATTGGAGAATTCTGTCAATGACACTATCATCAGGAAGATTAACTTCCAGTTGAATCAAGTGATTATTATACCCAGACATTTTGAGTATGTGTTCACTGACAGAACTATTCTCCTCCATCTTGCAGCTATAGAACTTATTGGAGACTTCATATCTCTCAATCCGGGCATTTGCTTGAAATATTAACTTCAACTCCTGAAACATCTCATATGCTCCATGACGTTCAAAACGTCGTTGAAGACCCGGTTCTAAGCCATAAAGCATGGCACACTGAACTATCGAGTAGTCATCAGCTTTGCTCTGCCAGACGTTCTTAACGTCGTCAGTTGCATCAGCAGCAGGCCTGGCACCCAGCGGTGCTTCCAGGACGTAACTTTTCTGTGCAGCAATGAGGATAATCCTCAGGTTACGGACCCAGTCCGTGTAATTGCTACCATCATCTTTCAACTTTGCTTTCTCAAGGAACGCATTAAAATTCAACGGAACAACAGCACGAGCCATCTATCTACAAACAAACATAGACAAGCAAAATACTATCAGGTACTAAGTTCATGATAAATTTAAGTTCAATTAATCATATTACTTAAGAACTCCCACTTAGACAGACATCTCTCTAGTCATCTAAGTGATCACGTGATCCAAATCAACTAAACCATGTCCGATCATCACGTGAGATGGAGTAGTTTCAATGGTGAACATCACTATGTTGATCATATCTACTATGATTCACATTCGACCTTTCGGTCTCCGTGTACCAAGGCCATATATGTATATGCTAGGCTCGTCAAGTATGACCTGAGTATTCCGCGTGTGCAACTGTTTTGCACCCGTTGTATTTGAACGTAGAGCCTATCACACCCGATCATCACGTGGTGTCTCAACACAAAGAACTTTCGCAACGGTGCATACTCAGGGAGAACACTTCTTGATTATTAAGTGAGAGATCATCTTAAAATGCTACCGTCAATCAAAGCAAGATAAGATGCATAAAGGATAAACATCACATGCAATCAATATAAGTGATATGATATGGCCATCATCATCTTGTGCTTGTGATCTCCATCTTCGAAGCACCGTCGTGATCACCATCATCACCGGCGCGACACCTTGATCTCCATCGTAGCATCGTTGTCGTTACGCCATCTATTGCTTCTACGACTATCGCTACCGCTTAGTGATAAAGTAAAGCAATTACAGGGCGTTTGCATTTCATACAATAAAGCGACAACCATATGGCTCCTGCTAGTTGCCGATAACTTCGGTTACAAAACATGATCATCTCATACAATAAAATATAGCATCATGTCTTGACCATATCACATCACAACATGCCCTGGAAAAACAAGTTAGACGTCCTCTACTTTGTTGTTGCAAATTTTACGTGGCTGCTACGGGCTTAGCAAGAACCGTTCTTACCTACGCATCAAAACCACAATGATAGTTCGTCAAGTTAGTGCTGTTTTAACCTTCGCAAGGACCGTGTGTAGCCACACTCGATTCAGCTAAAGTGAGAGAGACAGACACCCGCCAGCCACCTTTAAGCACAAGTGCTCGCAACAGTGAAACCAGTCTCGCGTAAGCGTACGCGTAATGTCGGTCCGGGCCGCTTCATCTCACAATACCGCCGAACCAAAGTATGACATGCTGGTAAGCAGTATGACTTGTATCACCCACAACTCACTTGTGTTCTACTCGTGCATATAACATCAACGCATAAAACCTAGGCTCGGATGCCACAGTTGGGGAACGTAGTAATTTCAAGAAATTTCCTACGTACACGCAAGATCATGGTGATGGCATAGCAACGAGAGGGGAGAGTGTTGTCCACGTACCCTCGTAGACCGTAAGCGGAAGCGTTAGCACAACGCGGTTGATGTAGTCGTACATCTTCATGATCCGACTGATCCAAGCACCGAACGTACGGCACCTCCGAGTTCAGCACACGTTCAGCTCGATGACGATCCCCGGGCTCCAATCTAGCAAAGCTTCGGGGATGAGTTCCGTCAGCACGACGGCGTGGTGACGATGATGATGTTCTACCGGCGCAAGGCTTCGCCTAAACTCCGCGACGATATGACCGAGGTGGAATATGGTGGAGGGGGGCACCGCACACAGCTAAGGAACGATCCGTGGATCGACTTGTGTGTTCGGGGGTGCCCCCCTGCCCCCGTATATAAAGGAGCAAGGGGGGAGGCTGGCCGGCCCCTTGGGCGCGCCAAGGGAGGAGGAATCCTCCTCCTAGTAGGAGTAGGACTCCTCCTTTCCTACTCCTACTAGGAGGGGGAAGGAAGGGGGAGAGGGGGAAGGAAAGAGGGGGGGGGGCGCCGCCCCCCCTCCTAGTCCAATTCGGACCAGAGGGGGGAGGGGGCGCGCGGCCCATGCTGGCCGCCCCTCTCTCCTTTCCCCTAAGGCCCATAAGGCCCAATATTCTCCCGGGGGGTTCCGGTAACCCCCCCGGCACTCCAGTTTTCTCTGAAATCACCCGGAACACTTTCGGTGTCCGAATATAGTCGCTCAATATATCAATCTTTATGTCTCGACCATTTAGAGACTCCTCGTCATGTCCGTGATCACATCCGGGACTCCGAACAAACTTCGGTACATCAAAACTTTTAAACTCATAATAAAATTGTCATCGTAACGTTAAGCGTGCGGACCCTACGGGTTTGAGAACTATGTAGACATGACCTAGAACCATTCTCGGTCAATAACCAATAGCGGGACCTGGATGCCCATATTGGTTCCTACATATTCTACGAAGATCTTTATCGGTCAAACCGCATAACAACATACGTTGTTCCCTTTTTCATCGATATGTTACTTGCCCGAGATTTGATCGTCGGTATCCAATACCTAGTTCAATCTCGTTACCGGCAAGTCTCTTTAGTCGTTCCGTAATGCATCATCCCGTAACCAACTCATTTGGTCACATTGCTTGCAAGGCTTATAATGATGTGCATTATCGAGAGGGCCCAGAGATACCTCTCCGACAATCGGAGTGACAAAACCTAATCTCGAAATACACCAACTCAACATGTACCTTCGGAGACACCTGTAGTACTCCTTTATAATCACCCAGTTACGTTGTGATGTTTGGTAGTACCCAAAGTGTTCCTCCGGTAAACGGGAGTTGCATATTTCTCATAGTTACAGGAACATGTATAAGTCATGAAGAAAGCAATAGCAGTATACTAAACGATCAAGTGCTAGGCTAACGGAATGGGTCATGTCAATCACATCATACTTCTAATGATGTGATCCCATTAATCAAATGACAACACATGTCTATGGTTAGGAAACATAACCATCTTTGATTAATGAGCTAGTCAAGTAGAGGCATACTAGTGACTATATGTTTGTCTATGTATTCACACATGTATCATGTTTCTGGTTAATACAATTCTAGCATGAATAATAAACATTTATCATGATATGAGGAAATAAATAATAACTTTATTATTGCCTCTAGGGCATATTTCCTTCAGGGTTGCCTATCCAATTCATCCCGTTCGGATGGTTGCTTGGGGGCATGTTCATCGTCCACTGGTTCGCCCTGCTCTATGGATGGGTCTTCATGGGTGCTGCCGTTGTCGAGGCGGGACTTTGGGCGGCACTTGCGTCGCCGTTTCGGCTGTTTTTGGGGGAATTTTCCTTCGCAGCGTCCCGTTGTGCCTCGTTATCACTTCCTTTGGGTGTATCCACCATATATATATCATGAGTTGAGGTGGCTTTCCAGTGCCCTATGGGCGTTGGTTCTTGGTCGTCTCCGGCATCGTCGTCCATACCGTCGATGTCTTCAGAGTCGAAATCTAGCATGTCGGTTAAGTCATCGACAATGGCTACGAAGTGGGTGGTGGGTGGGTTTTCAATTTCTTCGTCGTCCGCATCCCAACCATCCTGGCCATAATCCGACCAAGGCTCTCCTGATAAAGAGAGGCATTTTAGTGAATTCAGGATATCGCCGAAAGGCGAGTGCCGAAAGATGTCCGCAGCGGTGAACTCCATGATCGGCGCCCAATCGGGTTCGATTGGCAGGAGCGTGGAAGGTTCGGAGTCTGGAGAGGAGTCCGGCACCTTGGAGTCACGAGCTTCACAAGGGACAGGGTCAATATTCGGCTCCATCGCCGTAGAGGTAGCAGCCCCCGAGGCGGTGTCCAGCCACCCATCCTCGATCGGCGCAGACGGATCCGAGTTTAGGGTCGAAGCGGATTCTTGTGCGGCCTCCAGGGCACTGTCCGGCGGCAGAGCTAAATCATGCCCATCGTGACAGTGCGGCGCGCTCGGCTGTGGCTCGAATCCGTCGAAGATCAAGTCTCCGCGGATGTTGGCCATATAGTTTAAACTTCCAAATCTGACCTGATGGCCAGGGGCGTAGCTTTCGATCTGCTCCAGATGGCCAAGTGAATTGGCCCGCAGTGCGAAGCCGTCGAATACGAAGATCTGTCCGGGGAGAAAAGTCTTGCCCCGGACCGTGTCGTTGTTGATGATCGAAGGAGCCATCGGGCCTATGAGCGACGACACAGAGGAACTCTCAATGAAAGCACCAATGTTGGTGTCAAAACCGGCGGATCTCGGGTAGGGGGTCCCGAACTGTGCGTCTAGGCGGATGGTAACAGGAGACAAGGGACATGATGTTTTTACCCAGGTTCGGGCCCTCTCGATGGAGGTAAAACCCTACGTCCTGCTTGATTAATATTGATGGTATGGGTAGTACAAGAGTAGATCTACCACGAGATCAAGGAGGCTAAACCCTAGAAGCTAGCCTATGGTATGATTGTTGTTCGTCCTACAGACTAAAACCCTCCGGTTTATATAGACACGGAGAGGGCTAGGGTTACACAGAGTCGGTTACAATGGTAGGAGATCTACATATCCGTATTGCCAAGCTTGCCTTCCACGCCAAGGAAAGTCCCATCCGGACACGGGACAAAGTCTTCAATCTTGTATCTTCATAGTCTTGGAGTCCGGCCAATGATGATAGTTCAACTATCCGGACACCCCCTAGTCCAGGACTCCCTCACCAAGCCTATGAGAATGCCAAGCTGTTCAAAGAAAAAGTTAAAATATGGCATGACAAAAGAATACAAAAGCGAGAATTAACGTAGGTGATTATGTGTTGCCATTAAACTCTCATTTAAGATTTTTTGCAGGAAAACTTCTCTCTAAATGGGAAGGTCCTTACGTTATTGAGGAGGTCTATCGTTCCGGTGCCATAAAAATCAACAACTTCGAATGCACAAGTGCGAGGGTGGTGAACGGTCAAAGAATCAAACATTATATGTCAGGTAATCCTATCAATGTTGAAACTAATATTATTGAAACCGTAACCCCGGAGGAATACATAAGGGACACTTTCCAGAACATTTCAGACTCCGAAAAGGAATATGTATGTGGTACGGTAAGTAAACCGACTCCAAAACAGTTCTAATGGCAATTTTTCTCCGTTTTGGAATATTCAAGAATTTTGGAAAGCAAGAAGTAATCCAGAAAGGACACGAGGCCTCCACGAGGGTGGAGGGTGCGCCCCCTGTCTCGTGGGCACCTCGTGTGCCTCCCGGACTCCATTTTCTTGCACGTTACTTCTTTTGGTCGGTAAAAATTCATTATACAATCCCCCGAAGGATTTGACCACCGTATCACGCAAAAATCCTCTGTTTTCGTTTCGAGCTGTTTTTCTGACAGATCTAAAGCATCATGACGTCACCATCCTTCAACAATGAAGACAATGATGCTTGGCTATTGAAGATAGAGCTGAAAAGAGAAGAACCCGAGGAGATCAACAAGGATGAAGGGATCAAGAAGGCCATGGAGGATCAAGCTCCGGCAGATCATATCGCCGGACTCAAGGGCATTATCCGCAAGTTGGAGGAGCTTTTACGCTCGATGTGCGATTATCCACCATCATCATCACCACCTTCATCACCTCCGAGGAGATAATCACATGGGTATGGGCACTCCCCTTGGCAACTGCCAAGCTTGGGGGAGGTGCCCTGGTATCATATCACCATCACACTCCTATCTTTACCGTTTTTCTTAGTTCGATCCTTTTAGTAATATCTTGATCTAGTAGATTAAAGTTTTGATATGAATTAGTTTTGAGTTTTGATTTGTGATCCTTCTATGTAATCGAGTCCGTGAGCTATATAATAAAGATTAGTGTTGAGTCACTACAAGAAATATGTCAACTAGTGACCTTCTGTCAGTGACCCTGGAAGAATTGGTCATAGATCTATGACCATTTCAGACCAATTGGTCAAAAGCTGTTCGAGGGGCTCCAAACCCTAAACCATTGCGACCATTTTGGTCAGAAAGGTCGTAATTTCCTTACACAAAAAGGTCATAAAGCAAACAGCGCTAGTCTGCTGCCTTATTTCTAGTTGTTAACGACCAATATAGATGGTCATAGCCTTGTAAATTGTGGTGGGTTGCTATGACTAGGCGCCACCTCATCAATTTTGCCTATGTGTCATGTCCATGTGGCAGTTTTTGCCCTAGGTTGTGAAGCAACCTATATTTCTGTCATTCCCAAAATTCCCAAAAAAATCTCATAAATTCTTTGGGTCATATCTTCGTCAAATATGTAAAAACCTTCCTTGCCTAGTTCAAAAATAATTCAAAAATATTCATTTTCCTATTATGTTCAGAACAACAGTTTGTGAAGGAAGTACCACTTTGGCATGTCCAAATAGTATCCATTTTCTACAGTGCTTTTCTATGCCCAAATAACCATCCTCCACCAAATGCCAGCTCAATCCATTCATTATTTTGAGCCGAGCTTCAACATTCGTATTTATGTCCAGTGTGGTAGTTTGCAAAGCAAGTACCACATAGGCTCCTCCTTTTGAGCTGAAAATTTGTGAAGATGGTCTTCTTAGTAACTGATCATCCCCAGCCAAAACTCACGCCCATTAGCCATGTGCATTTCCTGTACCGCAAATCAAACACTTGGCTGCTTATTCATGTTTGAGCATCGATCGATCTCCTCATGAGAATCTTATGTTGTGATTTTCTTCCTAGCACCTACCTAGGGAGTGCCCAACCCACTAGACATACCTAGGCCACCCAGAACACACGGCAACGCCACGGTCACGCGGTGACCACGCGGTGGGCATGCGAGTTTACGCGCTCTAGAGTTGGGGCCCTCGGCCACCGCCCAAACCTCAATGTATCGCCACCAAACCATGTATTTATGATTAAATAGGTACTTATGTAACTAGAAATGATTTTTGGAAAAAATAAATAGCAAACTCTGAGGCAGCTGCAGTTCAAATTTGACCCGCTTCCAACTGAATCGGCGGAAATTTGTCTTTTTCACGAGAGGTGGATCAAAACTTTTTGCACCCAACCATTTTGTCAATTGTGCATTAAATATGTCCTAGTATTTTAGAAAATTGATTTGGTCCAATTTTGCAACAATTATTTGGTAGTTCCTTCACAAAAAAACCTTCTTTTGGGCACTCGGAAAATGAAAAATGGTTTTTTCGTCCAAAGAAAATGAAAACTTCCTTAGGCAACATTGTTTGCCATTCCAATATGCACCCTTGTGCACAATATGAGATCATTTGAACAAACTATGCCACAAATGTGGCCATAAGATTGATCATTTGGCTTGAAAGCCATGAATCTTCAGAGATGATAACTCATTTCTGAGAACACTTTTTTAAAATAATTGCCGTATTACAAGTTTGCTATTTTTCCTGGGAACTTGGCCACATATAATGACACAATGCGAAGGTTTCCCAATTTTTTTTATTTTTATGCCCGTTTCAAAATGCGGTCAAAACGGCGGGAATGACCGTTCCTAGCTAGTGGTTGAATCTTGGATTTTTTTGGTGTTTCTCTGATTAAATAGGTACTTATGTAACTAGAAATTATTTTTGGAAAAAATAAATAGCAAACTATGAGGCAGCTGCAGTTCAAATTTGACCCGCTTCCAGCTGAATCGGTGGAAATTTGTCTTTTTCACGAGAGGTGGATCAAAACTTTTTGCACCCAATCATTTTGCCAATTGTGCATTAAATATGTTCTAGTATTTTAGAAAATTGATTAGGTCCAATTTTGCAGCAATTATTTGGGAGGTCCTTCACAAAAAACCTCCTTTTGGGCACTCGGAAAATGAAAAATGGTTTTTTCGTCCAATGAAAATGAATACTTCCTTAGGCAACATTGTTTGCCATTCCAATATGCACCCTTGTGCACAATATGAGATCATTTGAACAAACTATGCCATGAATGTGGCCATAAGATTGATCATTTGGCTTGAAAGCCATGAATCTTCACACTTGATAGCTCATTTCTGAGAACACTTTTTAAAAATAATTACCGTATTACAAGTTTATTATTTTTCTTGGAAACTTGGTCACATATAATGACACAATGCGAAGGTTTTCCAATTTTTTAATTTTTTTTGAATTTTTTATGCCCGCTTCAAAATGCGGTCAAAACGGCGGGCTTGACCGTTCCTAGCTAGTGGTTGAATCTTGGAATTTTTTTTGGTGTTTCTCTGATTAAATAGATACTTATGTACATAGAAATGATTTTTGGAAAAAATAAATAGCAAACTATGAGGCAGCTTCAGTTCAAATTTGACCCGCTTCCAACTGAATCGGCGGGAATTTGTCTTTTTCACCAGAGGTGGATCAAAACTTTTCACACCCAACCATTTGGTTTATTGTGAATTAAATATGGCCTAGTATTTTATAGAATTGATTAGGTCCAATTTTGCAACAAATATATGGTAGGTCCTTCACAAAAAAAACTCATTTCAGGCACTTGGAAAATGGAAAATTAATTTTCCGTGCAAAGAAAGTGAAAACTCCCTTAGGCAACATTGTTTGGAATTCCAATATGCACCCTTGTGCACAATATGAGATCATTTGAACAAACTATGCCATGAATGTGGCCATAAGATTGATCATTTGGCTTGAAAGCCATGAATCTTCACTCATGACACCTCATTTCTGAGAACACTTTTTTAAAATAATTTCCGTATTACAAGTTTATTATTTTTCCTGGAAACTTGGTCACATATAATGACACAATGCGAATGTTTTCCAATTTTTTGATTTTTTTTGAATTTTTTATGACTGTTTCAAAATGCGGTCAAAACGGCGGGCTTGACCGTTCCTAGCTAGTGGTTGAATCTTGAAATTTTTTTGGTGTTTCTCTGATAAAATAGATACTTCTGTACATAGAAATGATTTTTGGAAAAAATAAAGAGCAAACTACAAGGCAGCTGTAGTTCAAATTTGACCCGCTTCCAACTGAATCGACGGGAATTTGTCTTTTTCACCAGAGGTGGATCAAAACTTTGACACCCAACCATTTTGTCAATTGTGCATTAAATATGTCCTAGTATTTTATAAAATTGATTAGGTCCAATTTTGCAACAAATATATGGTAGATCCTTCACAAAAAAAACTCATTTTGGGCACTCGGAAAATGGAAAATGAATTTTCCGTGCAAATAAATTAAAAACTCCCTTAGGCAACCTTGTTTGAAATTCCAAGATGCATCATTGTGCACAATATGAGATCATTTGAACAAATATTTGATAGGACTTTCAGAAAAAAACTCATTTTGGGCACTGAAAAATGGAATGATTTTTTTTATCTTAATCGATCATGACCAATTTATATGGTCATAAGGTCATCAAATGGTTTGCCGCGTTCTGATTGGACCATGGGCATATCATGCAGATCACGCTCAACCACCGTCGGATGCTTCCGAATCCAATGGCCCAAACCCACCCGAGCCGAAACCCTAGGTCTGTCCTCATGGACATTTTCCACCCACCCCCTGCCTCCATTCTTTCTTTCATTCCTCCCTCCCCCGCCTCCATTCTTTTGCTCCAGATCTGCCACCCATCCCAATCCATCTCCCCGATCCAGATCGACGATGACGGCCCCCCGTCACCGCCCCTCCCTTATCTCCTTTGCCGCTGCCGCTCACGCTCCCTTTTCCCCATCACCGCCGCCACCTCTGCTCGCTACACCACAGCCACACGGCCATCCCCATCCAGATCCAACCGCCGCTGCACGTCGACAAGGTGGCGGGCGGGCGGGGCGTGCCGGCACGGCCCTCCGTGCGTGCGCATCGGCAGGCCCTCGAGGCGGCACCATCGGGGATCGTCTCCGGGCTCGACCTCGGCCGCCTCAACTCCTCCCGCGCCGGCGGCTCGCTCCGCAAGGTCGCTGCCAGACCCGCTGGATGAGGAGGATAGGGCCAAGTGCCCGCACTTCATCGTGCTTGCCGGCGACGAGTTCCGGGCCCGGGGGTGGACCGTGGAGCTGCCGTGCTTCCATGCGGGCTCACGCTGGACCCCAAGATCGCGCAGCTCAGGGAGGGGGAGGAGCAGCTGCACAGGTTGGTTTTGGGCAGTGACGGGGTGCAGGAAGCTGCAGGACACGAAGTTCTTCTCACGTGAGGACCCCTACGTCATCGTCGAGTACGCCAACACCAAGCTACGCACCAGAACATGCACCGGTACGATATGCCCCTCCCGTTCACCATTTTGGTTTGCTTCAGCTTCTCTATCGCGCAGCCTGGCTGTATGACGTTATGCGTGACCACGTACTACTTATGCTCTTCAAGTGAAGATTGTTTGTGTGCATCATCCAATCAAGCCTAGTACTCAAAACCGGTGCCATTTGAACTAAGGGTCTAGTGCACTGCGCAATCAATCAATCCGGCAACAATTTAGTCTGCTTATTCAGCCATAGTACCCAGCTCAATCTGTTCCAGTCATTAACTTATTATCATGCCTTTGACCACGAACACACATTGTTTCAGACGAGGGTGGGTGTAATCTAGTACTAGCAATGGCCTGTTCATTTGGGAGGTCATACCCAACTAAATTTGCTCTTCGGTTGTTGCGCCAACCGAGCCGCTGCCGCTAAAACAAAATGGTGGGTGAGTGACCTTGTCAGCATTGCTTCTTCTTTCTTCTCAAGGAGCAGAAGCAGCAACGTGTTCTCATCTTCAGTTATACTTTGCCACAAGCAAGCCTCACTGCTCAGTTTGTTCCTTCCTGCAGTTTGTGCGTCCACAAACTCTGCCCAAGCCTAGGTGCCCAAAACTGGTGGTATTGAAATGAATTCACCCAATATTTGAACTGGATTTACCCGAGTCATCTAGTGTATTGTCAGTTTGGAGCCAATTTAGTCTGCTTAATTAATCAACATACTCGACTCAATTCGTTTCAGTAGTTGCACCTACCGGCACCACGTGGTGGTTGGGTAACCAGGTCATGCACACTCACAGTTTGTAACAGCAAGGCCCACTGTTTGATTACTATACAGGCTGCTTCTCTGAAACATCTGCATGCCATTATTACTATACAAGTTTGCTAGGAGAAGTACCAGTACCATTTTATGGAGTCCATCAGTTCATAGGCTGAGCAGCTCTGTTCCAATGTGTGCCTCCTTTTATGATGAAGTGTACGTTTTCCGTTGCACGAATAGTAAGATCGCGTAGAAGAACAGAATGATCTGTTTTAGCAAAATACACCATCAAGTAAGTCCTCAAGTAGTCTTTTACGGCTACATAACTTTTACTCCATGTCTTGGTCCATATGCTGCAGAAAACTGCGGCTCTGTGTTTAATTTATTTCTTATACATCTCTATTAATTAGTAATAGTAGTTTGGATTGCTCTGTCTTCACAGTGCTCGAATGGACTAGATTTACAAATCAATGGTGAACACTAATCTAGTGAACGAAATAATGGAACAAAAACATGTCCCCTTTTTCCTCAGACGACATACTGAAGTAAAACCCAACTGAAGATGAACTGTTCATGTTGAGGGATTAAACACAGCACGCGCAGTTTTCTGCTCCGTTTAATATACTTGTGCATCGTGTGCTTATACTACCATTTGCTTGGTTCTTAACACAGGTGAAGTTTCCAGCTATGCTTCTCACTGACCAGTCACACTGGCAAGTCGAACGTGCAGGGTGAGAGGTGAGACGACCCTTGTTACCACTCTATACGCTGGTCCTGATCCGAGGTATAGCTAATGTTTCCCCTCCCTGCTCTTAGTTCTTCCTTGGATCTTGTGTTTGTGTGATGATTTTTTGAGTCTCTTGCAGACTGGGGTGTGCAGTACGTCCGCAGGTGCCACCGATCCGGAGCCTGATGTTGCTGCTGAAGAGTAGAGTGATCAAAGCTCCCCCAAAGGGACATCTACAGTGCCTTACTCATCAGGTGAGCAGATGTTTGCCCGAGTGCTTTGACTAGCGATGTTTTTTTATGAGAGAGAGAGGGAAGTGATATTGATGTTGTGGTTGCTGTTTCGTGCTTCGTGAGATGGTAGTTGGTAGTGGGATAGGCTGTTGTCCTCGTTGGATAGAATGTCTGCCTCGTTGGGATAGGCTACTTGTTACTACAAGCATGTGGAGTTTTACTTCGCCTGATCTCATATACATAGATTACATTCCTCTGGTTATGCTTCCCTGAATCATCCATTTCTTATGCTGTTTCTTTTGACTGACCGGGTCAGGTCCTCGTTGTAGAAGATGAACAAGTGCCTGGCCTGCTATATAATTCCTGTTTGTTCTAAATTTTTGTTTGTTCTAGAGTATAACTGTTTGTCCTGTCTCCTCTCTTTTCATCTTGAGTATGACTTGGTCAATGTCTATATAGCCTGAAAAAAACCTGGCTCGCCTTTGGTTTGTTGCGATCCCAAGCATGGAGTTGTTGATGTTATTACTCCTACTTGTTACTGTAAGGGAAGGGAGCATCTTGTCCTGACTAATTAACTGAATTTCGACCTGTCTGAATACAGTATATTAGTATGGGCGAGCGTATCATTTTGTGTTAATGGCACAGCCCATGAACTGAAACCTGAAGATCAGCCAAATCTTATGTAATAGTACAAATTAACTGTGATGGCCATTACATTGACTTACCAGTACTTATTACCGTGACTTCCCAATACTTATTTATGTAAACATGTTCTTTTTACTGCTACATTATGGTTGAAATGTCAATTTAAACTCACTGTTTAGATTCTGCAATCATAAGCATCACTTGTATTCTGGTCTTAGACAGATTGTTATTTAAGCTATCTTCTCCGACTAGATAAGTGTACTGTCTATCCCATTATTTTCTTTTGTTACTTGGTCTATGAGCCATGATGGCATGACATATATTATTGTGTTGATTCCCTATGTGATGCAAAAGCTATGGTGTTTTGTTTTGAGTCTGTTTTAAATTGTAATTGATAATGATTTGTGTAAAATTAGTGTAGAACATATGTCTTGTTATCTTAAATCGTTCGTGCCGTGCTCAATGAACCATCTAAGATTGATCCATTTTCTGCATTCAACATCTAGAACCATTCTGGGAGTTTTGTTATTCACACAACAACTATGTGTTCTTATCTCTTGTGTTGTTTCTGTGAGCTAGTCTTTGTGGTTATTACTGTTACATGTTACATGTAGAGATGCTTCATGATTTAGTCCCTAGCTGCTTTCTATATATTTTTTATTTTGTTTCTAACTCTTTTGATTTATTGGTAGGTGCCTTCGTTCAGCCTGTACGAACATATCCAGAAATGGTGTTTCCTCTCACTTAAGAAGCTCCAGCTTGAAAGTGAAAGTGAAGAAGTCAGGAGTATAGTTGTAGTAGTTATATGTTGTGATAGTATCACATGTAATGGTGAAATGAATTATGTAAAGATTGTGCTCTTAGCCAAAATTGGCATGTGGTTTGAAAATGTTCATTTCTTTGTTGTTGTGACTGAAATAATTGTGTGGAAATTGAAACCCGCTTGGTCTTTAATTAGAACCTGACAAGTGGGACCAAATAGTATTTGGCATCTAAAATGGGTATTTTCCAAATGATATTCATAGGGAAAAAACTAAAATTAAGGAAATGGACTGTAAAAAGGCTGAGGCCCAATTGAGAAATAGATGCGACCCAAAAAATAAATGGTCTAAAAAAGGATCACTCCTTGGAAATAAGAAGGCTACAATGTTGGGCTTGGCCCATGAAGTCAACCCAAAATTAATAGGAAAATACATTAAAAAGGCCGAATTGTTGGGCTAGGCCCATGTAGAAAACCGAATTGGACCGGGCTGAATCTTGTGCCACATCAGCTTGCCACGCTGGATGCCTACGTGGCTTGGGGAGGTTGCTAGTGACCAAAACGCCACAGTAGGAATATTTTGGTCGTAAACGTCTATGACCTTCTCACAGAGAAGGTCGCTATAGTCAGTTAACGACCGCCAGCTTTTGACCTTCTCTTTTTGGTCACAAAAAGGTCGCAAATGAAATACCATGACCTTTCAGTGACCAATAGTCAAGGTCACAACTTGACATATTTCTTGTAGTGAGTCAAGTGCTTTTGCTATCTTGCTATGATTTTGAGAAAATAGAAAGAATAAAAAGAAATAAAAGAGTTCATATTGATCTTATGGATAGTAATGACTTCACATATAAAGAGTATGAGGCTTAAAAGTTGTTGAGAGTTGACAAACATAGTTTTGGTCATCGTTGCAATTAATAGGAAGTAATAAAGAAAGAGAGGTTCTCACATATAAATATACTATCTTGGACATCTTTTATGATTGTGAGCACTCATTAAGTATGACATGCTAAAGAGTTGATGTTGGACAAGGAAGACAACATAATGGGTTATGTTTTCTCACATCTCAGTTAAAGTATATTGTCATGGATCATTCAAACATGTTGAGCTTATCTTTCCCCCTCATGCTAGCCAAAAATTCCTTGCACCAAGTAGAGATACTACTTGTGCTTCCAAATATTCTTAAACCCAGTTTTGCCATGAGAGTCCACCATACCTACCTATGGATTGAGTAAGATCCTTCAAGTAAGTTGTCATGTTGCAAGCAATAGAAATTGCTCTCTAAATATGTATGACTTATTAGTGCGAGAAAATAAGATTTATACGATCGTGTGATATGGAAGTAATAAAAGTGACGGACTGCATAATAAAGGTTCATATCACAAGTGGCAATATAAAGTGACGTTCTTTTGCATTAAGATTTTGTGCATCCAACCCTAAAAGCACATGACAACCTCTGCTTCCCTCTGCGAAGGGCCTATCTTTTACTTTATGTCTTTTACTTTATGCAAGAGTCAAGGTGATCTTCACCTTTCCCTTTTTCATTTTATCCTTTGGCAAGCACCTCGTGTTGGGAAGATCCTGATATATATATATCCAACTGGATGTAAGTTAGCATGAACTATTATTGTTGACATCACCCAAAGGTGAATATGTTGGGAGGTGGAATAATAAGCCCCTATCTTTCTCAGTGTCTGATTAAAACTCCATAACCATAAGTATTGCGTGAGTGTTAGCAATTGTAGAAGACTATATGATAGTTGAGTATGTGGACTTGCTGAAAAGCTCTATTCTTGACTCTTTCCGATGTTATGATAAATTGCAATTGCTTCAATGACTGATATTATAGTTTGTTAGTTCTCAATGAAGTTTCTGAACCATACTTGACATTGTGAATAGATTGTTACTTGAGCACAAGAAATCATATGACAAAATCTATATATGTTGTTGTTATAAGAATGATCATGATGCCCTCATGTCCGTATTTTATTTTTATGGACACCTCTATCTCTAAACACGTGGACATATTTTTCGATATCGGCTTCCACTTGAGGACAAGCGAGGTCTATGCTTGGGGGAGTTGATACGTCCATTTTGCATCATGCTTTTATATCGATATTTATTGCATTATGGGCTGTTATTTGATACGTCTCCAATGTATCCATAATTTTTGATTGTTCCATGCTATTATATTCCCCTTTTGGATGTTTATGGGCTTTATTTTACAAATTTATATCATTTTTGGGACTAACCTATTAACCGGAGGCCCAACCCATATTGCTGTTTTATTGCCTGTTTTAGCATTTCGAAGAAAAGGAATATCAAACGGAGTCCAAACGGAATGAAACCTTTGGCAGCATGATTTTTGGAGCCTCCGACCGACTTCTTTCGCCTATATAAGCCTACGTACCCTAAAAACATCAAAGAAGAAGATAGATCGGGATTTCCGCCGCCACAAGCCTCTGTAGCCACCAAAAACCTCTCGGGAGTCCATTCTGGCACCCTGCCGGAGGGGGTACCCATCACCGTGGTTATCTTCATCTTCCCGGCGCTCTCCATGACGAGGAGGGAGTAGTTCACCCTCGGGGCTGAGGGTATGTACCAATAGCTATGTGTTTGATCTCTCTCTCGTGTTCTCTCTATGGCACGATCTTGATGTATCGTGAGCTTTGCTATTATAGTTGGATCTTATGATATTTCTCCCCCTCTACTTTCTTGTGATGAATTGAGTTTTCCTCTTGAAGTTATCTTATCGGATTGAGTCTTTAAGGATTTGAAAACACTTGATGTATGTCTTGCCGTGCTTATCTGTGGTGACAATGGGATATCACGTGCCACTTGATGTATGTTTTGGTGATCAACTTGCGGGTTCCACCCATGGACCTATGCATAGGGGTTGGCACATGTTTTCGTCTTGACTCTCCGGTAGAAACTTTGGGGCACTCTTTGAAGTACTTTGTGTTGGTTGAATAGATGAATCTGAGATTGTGTGATGCATGTCGTATAATCATGCCCACGGATACTTGAGGTGACAATGGAGTATCTAGGTGACATTAGGGTTTTGGTTGATTTGTGTCTTAAGGTGTTATTCTAGTATGAACTCTTTAATAGATTGATCCGAAAGAATAACTGTCGGTGTCAAAACCGGCGGATCTCGGGTAGGGGGTCCCAAGCAGTGCGTCTTAGGATCAATGGTAACAAGAGGCAAGGGACACAATGTTTACCCAGGTTCAGGCCCTCTGGATGGAGGTAAAACCCTACGTCCTGCTTGATTAATATTGATGATATCGGTAGTACAAGAGTAGATCTACCACGAGATCAAGGAGGCTAAATCCTAGAAGCTAGCCTATGGTATGATTGTTGTTGTATATGTCTATCGACTAGCCTGGCCCCGGTTTATATAATGCACCAGAGGCCTAGGATAACAAGAGTCCTAGCCGAATACGCCGGTGGGGGAGGAGTCCTTGTCTTGATCGCGAAGTCTTGTTGATTCTTCCTTGTATGCGGCAGCTGTCTAGACTGGCCCATGAGTATGCGGCCCTGGGGGTCCTCGCCCCAATCTAACCGATTGGGGGACGACGTGGTGAGTACCCCCTAGTCCAGGACACCGTTAGTAGCCCCCTGAACCGGTCTTCAAGTTAGGGACGCTCCTCGATTCTTCCGAACTGTTCTTCATCTTAAGTTGCCGGTCTTGAAAACTGGTTCAACAAATCTTCTCATCTTCGATCTTGAGGATCGCCGAAATGCATTCGGCGATTTTATACGTCGGGTATCCGAGGAGCCCCTTTAAGTTTCCGGCCTTTATCAATGCCTTGTTATTTTTATGCCACACCTCGGGTTTGAAGTTATTACCGGGCGGCAGCGTCCTCTTGCGTCCGAGCTCCAACGCCGGATTGCATTCGAGGTATCTTTTGCAGCCGAGCACCAACGCCGGACCGCTTCCCAGCTCTAACGCCAGAATGTATCCGAGCTCTAACGCCGGACTGTATCCGAGCTCCAACGCCGGACTATGTGTCCGAGCTCCAACGCCGGACTATGTATCCGAGCTCCAACGCCGGACTATGTATCCGAGCTCCAACGTCGGACTATGTGTCCGAGCTCCAACGCCGGACTATGTATCCGAGCTCCAACGCCGGACTGTATCCGAGGTGTCGTAAATCACCTTGGATCAAAGAAGTTTGAAGGAATTTAGCCGAGCATAATGCCGGAAATGCCCTCTAAGGAGCCAGCCACTTGCATCCGAACTATATGCCGAATTCCTTCCGAGGTGGCGCACCACCCCGAACGAGGGCTGGTTTTTGGTCAATATTTTTTATTGATGCAATTTATTCTCTGACAAGATATATAGCCAGTAGCCGTCAAGGTGTGTATCGGTCTAAAACCCGAGATGCACCTGAAGGATGACATAAGACCGCTGATCCCAGTAACCGCTGAGACTCAGGTTGATTTGCAAAATCGGCCTGAGGATCAAGTCCTAGCTCGGCAGAAATACTTTGGGACGCAAAAAGCGGCGTGCTCAAACCTCGAGACTCAGATTGGGTGCGACCGACCAACCTGAGGATCAAAATCTCCTCGGAAGCTGTATTGCACTTAATTTTTTCTGCATAGAACAAGCAATGCAGTAGCCCCCGAGACACTGGTCGGGTGGCAACACCAGATCAGGGGATCGATGTGCCCCTTTAATATTTGTAAATAATAAGCCCGAAGCCTAGTAGCCCCCGAGCCTTAATGCGGGCACGGGAGGCCGAATTAAGGATCGATATCCATAGTAAAAGCACAAATTATGTGTAATGACTCTATGTATCCAAGTACTTTACGTCATTAATGCTTAGATCCACATTGTACAAAACTTTATTGACCGACCATCAGCTTCCACCTCCTCGGCCAATAGCCGAGGAGTGTTTGTCCTACTTTATAAAGCCTTTATGAGGGCAAAGATTTACAACAAACAAGGCAATCTAGCCATACGGTTTTATAAACAAAGGTACGCGGAGAGATATGTTATATTACTGTTTAACAGAAGAAATGTCTTCCAAAGAAAATAGTCCCGCTATCGGTTCCTTTCTTTGGGTTGTCATGCTAAGCATGATCATGAAACCTCAGCTCCAATGTAAGAGCAAAATATCGAGGATTTAGTTTGGGAGGCCAGTTAATAGCCCCCGGTAGTGTTCAGCGACAGTCGAGGTCAAGCCGTAAACACTTCGGCCATTGTTATGAATGGCCTGTTGTTTAACGCCGTCATCGGATCGTCGACCAGTTTACACCTATTGTGACAGTCAGTTTTCGGCTTTCTCCACTGAGGTGCCTTACCATGCGAGCTGCAAGCACAATCGCAGTGGTTCTCCCTTTGCCCACCTAGCCGAACAAAGCGGAATGTAGGAGGCAAGCGCGGGAGCCGGGCAACCCAACTATTAACCGAAGACACAATTCGAAACTGATGCATATATAGCAATATCTGAGAATGTTTTTGCCGAATCTCTAAAGGTGTCAGGCGTTGCACTGCGAGACTTGTGCTGAAAACACACAAATAGTTAAAAGTGCCAAAAGCTTGGAAAACCAAAAAACGTCAGTAAAAACATGACGTCCAAACAAGATCAAGTGTTCGGTGCCAATCCGAAAATTGGACTTTAGAAAAAAAAGTGCTTCTGCCGTGCTTTAACTTTGCAACGACTAAGAAGAAAAACACTTAGTATGAAACGGCTCAAATAAACATAAGAGCCCCCAAGCGACTTGGGTAAAAGTTGACTATAAAATGTAAGGTGACATGTAGAATGCCTTCTAGCCGGATTGTAGATCGTTTGTCGTAGCAGACCTTTTCGCTTCAACCTCTGGACCCAATAGTCCGGAGTGTGTCCGAATACCCTCGCGGTTATAAAAACCGGGGCATGCGTGGAGACCAGGCGTAGGGGTCATTAGTGCTTTATCAGACAAGTGTCCAACTAGTTATGTTATATTACATGGTTAGTAAGAAACAACTTCCAGGGAGAATAGTTCCGTTAGGGGTTCCTTTCCCTGGGAGGCATGCCCTAAAGTGCATGTCCGGACTGTGAAAAGAGCAGAAAAACATCTGGGGGCAGGTAAATAAATAGGTAAGAAATCATCTTTTAGTTCACCGACCGAGTATTCCCTTAAGAACGCTAGCTTTCGGCTTCACCCAGTCTGAGGTACACATCCGGCTGACCCGGCAGTAACAATCGCAGAGGTGCTCCCTTTACCACCTAGCCGAACAATCGGGAACGTAGGGGTAAGCACAGGAGCCAGACAACCTAGCTTGGCCAAAACTTAAGTCATATCGATGCATATAATGGTGAATAAAAGGTACATGCGGAAGTGTGACACATGTGTTGGGCATAAAGCCCGAATTAATAAGCTTCTGTTAGAGAAGCCCCCAGGTATAATGAGCACGGGTAGCGCGTCAAGTGTGTGCGAACAAAGTTTCGACAAGGAAGATTTTTACAAGCAACTTTTTTCCGAGAAAGTATAATGCTTGGTCGAACAGAACACAAGTTAGAAATTTTAAAACTTTGAGCATGAAGGCAACTTAGCTGGTTAATGTGTTCGGTATTGACGATGCGGTCCGAGCTTGATGCGGGACAAGGTTCCATCCCCCAAGCCGGTCCCGAGGTGGCGGAGCAAAGAGCTCGGCACTGTGAAGTGGTGACATAGCATGGTCAATGCAGGACAGCAGAGTGATGCCGAAGTCCCTGGCATGGGGTAATGAAGTGTTCATGAAGCCCCCTGTCCAGCCGAGGTGACGTCAAAGGATATAGTCCGGCTGGATCATTTTCCTGTGCACAAAAAATAGTGCAAACCAGAGATAATAGAAAAATCGTTACATAATAAATAATTTATGCAAAGTGAGTAATAAAAGAAATATGGCCTGGAGCCGAAGTTAATGTCGATGCAGGGCGGCGGCGTGGTGCGGTAAAGGCATGGCAAGGCCTGAATTCATAGGTCGGTTCGAGTTCCGGATGCGGCGTTCGCCAGACTATGTACGGAAACTGACCGAACCACCATGTGACCGTCGTTAATGCGGCCACCATTTGATAGACCTGCGTACATATGACGGACAAACCAGAGTAATAATTCATTGGGAAAAATGAACCCTAACAAGCAAAACATATTAGGATTAATAGCACCTGGCTTATTTGTTGTAGCAATCCGAAGAAAGGTGATTCCCAAAATTGGGACTCGATCCGCACACCTATCGCCTGATGGGCGATAAAGCAACGGCATGGCGATGCTGGCAAAGGTTGGCTCGCTGAGGCAAAGCCCTCGGTCCAGCTAACGTGACGGAGCTGGTCGGCCAGCGACGCCGAAGTCTCCGGAGTAGGTTGATGAAGAGATGATGAAGCCCCCGGTCCAGCGATGCAGGTCGTGACGTGGTCGATGCGGCTTGATGAAGTGATAGTGTGGCGATGTAGGTGTGCCCGCTCCGTGTAATCCGTGGGGCAGCGATGTTGGTGACGATTTATCCTTCGCAATGCCAAACTATTGTTTGGCTGGCCGAGATGATGATCCGAAGAAATTGAGCTCGGCTCAACAAAGCGACGACATGTCTAACGCAGGTCGGCCGCCGTGGAGTGATGTTGTCGGGCTGGTTTGACACCGGAGCGACGGTGAAGTTCGTATTGCAAGAATACTTTTAATACTACTGGGATGTGTTTGAGAATAAAACACAATGCCTCATACGAAAACTTCCTTCAAAAAGGATGTCGGAGATGCCGTTCACAAAAAGATGAATTCGGGTCGAATTCGTTCTCGCGCAGAAAGTAGATCCAAAAAGTGATGCACTAATCGGAAGTTTCCTGAAGTTTGGACGGTCGGATCGAGCTGAATTTTTGGCAGGTGGTAGATATGGTAATTTCGCAGCAAATCAACGGTTGGATCTTCCAAAGGACATCCGAGCTAGATGCTGGATACCACGCCCTGAACTCGTCTGGATTCTCGTCCAGATTCAACAGGGCTCCGGTATATCGGAGATTGCCGGAGATTCCTCCATCGGAACTCGACGAAATTTTTGCAGGGTTGTTGTAGACTTAATTCCGCTTAATTCCACAGAAGTAATCGTTTAGGCGACACTCGAGGAGGCAGTGGCGGCGGATACAAGTTTGCTGTCCAAAAAAACAGCACGGTCGCCTGAGGGCAATGTTGACGTTGAGCCCCCGAGCTCCATGGATGACTCCTCCATGATCTTGATAGAGATCGGAGTTGGTGTTGATGAAGGCCGTCATCCGAACATGACGATCGGAGGTAGGGCGCAGTCCTCGGTCAAGCCAAGGTGACCAGTCGTGCTGGTGACGAAGAAGCCGATGTCGCAGTTGACCTGCAGTCGAGCCATTGATACTTTCCCCGATCACACAGCGGAACTCTCAATGAAAGCACTAATGTCGGTGTCAAAACCGGCGGATCTCGGGTAGGGGGTCCCAAGCAGTGCGTCTTAGGATCAATGGTAACAGGAGGCAAGGGACATGATGTTTACCCAGGTTCGGGCCCTCTCGATGGAGGTAAAACCCTACGCCCTGCTTGATTAATATTGATGATATCGGTAGTACAAGAGTAGATCTACCACGAGATCAAGGAGGCTAAATCCTAGAAGCTAGCCTATGGTATGATTGTTGTTGTATATGTCTATCGACTAGCCTGGCCCCGGTTTATATAATGCACCAGATGCCTAGGATAACAAGAGTCCTAGCCGAATACGCAGGTGGGGGAGGAGTCCTTGTCTTGATCGCCAAGTCTTGTTGATTCTTCCTTGTATGCGGCAGCTGTCCGGACTGGCCCATGAGTATGTGGCCCTGGGGGTCCTCGCCCCAATCTAACTGATTGGGGGACGACGTGGTGAGTACCCCCTAGTACAGGACACCGTCAATAACTTTGAGGTGGTTTCGTACCCTACCATAATCTCTTTGTTTGTTCTCCGCTATTAGTGGCTTTGGAGTGACTCTTTGTTGCATGTTGAGGGATTGTTATATGATCTATCTATGTTATTATTGTTGAGAGAACTTGCACTAGTGAAAGTATGAACCCTATGCCTTGTTTCCTACCATTGCAATACCGTTTACGCTCACTTTTATCATTAGTTACCTTGCTATTTTTATATTTTCAGTATACAAAAACCTATATCTACTATCCATATTGCACTTGTATCACCATCTCTTCGTCGAACTAGTGCACCTATACAATTTACCATTGTATTGGGTGTGTTGGGGACACAAGAGACTCTTTGTTATTTGGTTGCAGGGTTGCTTGAGAGAGACCATCTTCATCCTACGCCTCCTACGGATTGATAAACCTTAGGTCATCCACTTGAGGGAAATTTGCTACTCTCCTACAAACATGTGCACTTGCAGGCCCAACAACGTCTACAAGAAGAAGGTTGTGTAGTAGACATCAAGCTCTTTTCTGGTGCCGTTGCCGTGGAGGCTAGGTAAGCGAAACTCACACCCCGTCAACTAAGCTCTTTTCCGGCGCCGTTGCCGGGGAGGTGAGTGCTTGAAGGTATATCTTTAGATCTTGCAATCGAATCTTTTTGTTTCTTGTTTATCACTAGTTTAGTTTATAAAAGAAAACTACAAAAAATGAAGTTGAGTTTGTCTCATACTCTTCATCTTTTTAATATCTTTTGTGAGAATGACAGAAAGAAAAATTGTGCTCAATTGCTAGAAGAAGAATGCATTAAAATGTTTTGTACTAGATCTTTGTATGATGAGCATGATTGCAATGTTGTTAGTATGAATTCCTTGAATATCCATGATGCTAATGATATGCAAAGCCACAAGCTTGGGGAAGCTATGTTTGATGAATATGATATTTTTAGTCCCCCAAGTTTTGATGAGAATATTTATTATGATGATAGCATGCCTTCTATTTATGATGATTATATTGATGAAAGTGGGTTTGGAAGAGTGTAAACTTTAGGAAGTAGTTATCCCACTATTTTGGAGGATGTTGAATCTTATTATGATGAACATGGAAGTGGATTTGGAAGAGTGTCAACTTTATTTAGTGATGAATCCACCATTTCGGAAGAGGTTCCAATTGATTATGAGAACAAAGTTGCTATCTATGATGATTATTGTGATGACTTGTATTCTATTAAGAATAATGATAACCATGAAACTTGTCATCATGATTTTAGTTTTCAATTGGATTATGCCTCACATGATAGTTATTTTGTTGAGTTTGCTCCCACTATTCCGAATGAGAAGAATTTTGCTTATGTGGAGAGTAGTAAAAATTCTATGCTGGTAGATCATGAAAAGAATGCTTTAGGTGCTGGTTATATTGTTGAATTTATTCATGATGCTACTGAACATTATAATGAGGGAGGAATCTATGCTTGTAGGAATTGCAATAATGTCAAGTTTCCTCTCCATGTGTTGAAAATCTTGAAGCTATGCTTGTTTTACCTTCCTATGCTAATTGATTATTGTTCCCATAAGTTGTTTGCTCACAAAATCCCTATGCATAGGAAGTGGGTTAGACTTAAATGTGCTAGTCATATGCTTCATGATGCTCCCGTTATGTTTCAATTCTTATCTTTTATGTGAGCATCATTGTCATCATCATGCCTAGCTAGAAAGGCATTAAAGAAAAGCGCTTGTTGGGAGACAACCCAATATTTACCCTTACTGTTTTTATGTGTTCACATGATTATGCTACTGTAGTAATCATGTTTTATAGCTTTTGTTTCAATAAAGTGCCAAGTAAGACCTTTAGGATAGCTTACGGTGATAATTGTGTTGATCCTGCTGAGAATCAGAAACTTTTGCACCCAGTAAATTAGTTTTGTTAATTCACAGAAACGTGATTATGATCTGATGTTTTCGATCTGGATTGGTACACAAATTGCTTAGGACTTCCTAATTTGGTAGGATTTTTGGAGTTCCAGAAGTATACATTTGATACAGATTACTACAGGCTGTTCTGTTTTTGACAGATTCTGTTTTCTATGTGTTGTTTGCTTATTTTGATGAATCTATGAGTAGTATCGGAGGGTATGAACTGTAGATAAGTTGGAGTACAGTAGATATTACACCAATATGAATTTAGAATGAGTTGATTACAGTACCTAAGTGGTGATTACAGTACACCTCTCTTCTTCGGAGTGGGTTTAGGAATAGGCTCAGGAGTTGGCTCAATTGGTTCAGGAATTGCTTCAGGAATTGGCTCAGGAAGAGTCCAATAATTTTCATTAGGCAACATATAATTCAATAATATGTCAGCTTCGTTGACTGTTCTTTCCCTGAAAACACAACCAACACAACTATCCAAGTAGTCCTTGGAAGCATCGTTTAGTCCATTATAAAAGATATCAAGTATTTCATTTTTCTTAAGAGGATGATCAGGCAAAGCATTAAGTAACCGGAGAAGCCTCCCCCAAGCTTGTGGGAGACTCTCTTCTTTGATTTGCACAAAATTATATATTTCCCGCAAGGCAGCTTGTTTCTTATGAGCAGGGAAATATTTAGCAGAGAAGTAATGAATCATATCCTGGGGACTACGCACACAACCAGGAGCAAGAGAATTATACCAAGTCTTAGCATCATCCTTTAATGAGAACGGAAATATCTTAAGGATATAAAAATAGCGAGACTTCTCATCATTAGTGTTGGAGATATAACTATTTGTGTAAGCCGCCCAGGAGACCAGAAAGAAGCCCAAGACCAAGCATGAAGATGGCGGTTCAATAAAGGGTCTAAGGCCCGCAGGCGGCTTAAGGCCCATAGTGGTAAACCGCCATGATGACATGAATTGTAATATAAGGTAGAATTAACTAGTCACCGAGCCGGACACTGTCTATGAGCCGGCCGAGACTCTGTAGGCCGCAGGGCGTCCACCCATGTATATAAGGGGACGACCCGCTGGCGGTTTAGGGCAAGAAACAACTCATCGAGAACCGGGCATAGCGTATCTCGCTCCCTGGTCATCGAAACATCAAGCAATATCAACCCAACTAGACGTAGGCCTTACCTTCACCGTAAGGGGCCGAACTAGTATAAATCTATCGTGTCCTTTGTCCCGATAACCCCTTTAAGCTTCCTAGTTGCGATGGCTCCACAACTAAGTCCTTGCAAGAGGACATCTGCCGTGACAATTTTACGACAGTTGGCGCCCACCGTGGGGCTAGCGCACGGTGGATTTGAGTTCTTGAAGGGCAACTTCGAAGGTCTCAAGGGATACACAGTGGCCGAATGACCAAGAGTCGTCACGGCAAGATGTACATCGACGACGAAGGCTGGGGGCCCGACGCCGGCTCAATTGAGTACGGGTACCGGGTCCCCTTCGACGGAATCCACATCTTCATCGGCCGGATTGGTGAGCCGGGCCCTGAGCCGGACAACTGCACCGACCTCGTTGAGATAGCTCAGCGTGCGAGAAAGGCCCAAGTTCAACCCATCATGAAGCGTGCCTTCGTGGGCTGCATCCACGGAGAGGAACTTTCTGAAGGATCTGAAGATGGTGGTGAGACAGCCGTCCTCTCTGGCGGTGATTCGTCTGCCGGTTCAACAGATTCACTGTACCAAGTGCAAGACGGCCTGCTTGGGGGCTGTTCTGATGGCCCCAGTATTCCGGACCCCTATAAGCCGCCAAGGTGGGTAGGAGCCTTCATGGCTGGGACTCAACCCGGCCAATACTCTACAACCGCTGTAGTAATAACGTCCGGGTCAGGAGCGGCCGGGGCAGGAGACCTTGTGCGCCCGCCGGCTCAGGTGTTGATAGATCTCATGGATAAGCTTACGACCCTGTTAACCGCCATGGTTATTCCTGCAAATCAAGATGAGCATGACGCGGAGGTGGCACGGGTGCGCGAGAAAATAGCTTGGGCCAAGGAGGCCTTGGCAGCTGAGGACACCAGGTTAGCCACAGAACGGGCAGCTTTGGATGCACGGGCACAACGGCTACAGTCAGAGGCCTTCCAGCTCACGATGAGCCTGAACGCATCTAACGAGGTGACGAGGAGGAGATATTAGAGAACCCAGTCCCGTTTACCTCCGGTTTATGATCATCAGAATCTTTTTGCTACACCCGGAGCCGGCCCAAGTAACCCACCAGATGCAAATCAGTTTATGACAGCCGGAACAATAGGACTGGCTCAGCCTCGAGAGATGGCACCTCCTCATGGGAACATGGCACCGCCCCGTTACGTGCCGATACCGTCGGGTCACTTTTCCAACCCCATGGAGAACTTAATCGCAGCATCGGCATGCTTGGCGGCTCTCCCAGTGGACGGTGATGATCCGACAGTGGTGGAGACCCGGAGGATCAGAGAACTTGTCCAGACGGCCCTGGCTCAACAAGAGACTTATTCTTATAGCCGGGACATGATTCATTCGACTCCTCCACCTTGGTTAGCACCGCCTCATCAAAACCGGAGTCCAAGTTACAACAGGCACATGGAGTCAGAAGCTTTGTCAAGCAACGCCCAGCGCCGTAACCAGCCCGGTGGCTATAACCCGGTACAAGACCGAATACGTCAGGAGAACGAGCGGGCGGCTCAGCTAGCGGCTCAACAGACAGCTCATCAAGATTTCCCAGAGTATCCGACGACTTGCGTTGAGACGGGAGTGGCTACTAGAACCGGCGGTGTTCCTTGTTTGGTGTCGGCTCTGCGTAATGTACGCCTACCCAAGGACTTCAAGGGACCTCGAAAGGTGTCGAATTACATGGCCGACTTACAGCCCGGAGCGTGGATTGAAAGTTATGAGATGGCCATGGAGTTGTTGGAGGTCAGCGACGCGGCAATGGCTAAGTACTTCACCATGATGTTGGATGGAACGGGCCGGTCTTGGTTAAAGGGCTTACCACCCAATTCCATTAATTCGTGGGCAGAACTAAAGGCCCGTTTCATCCAGAACTTCAAGGACACTTGCAAGCAATCTATGTCGATTATGGACTTGACAAATTGTAAGCAGGAGGAGGGTGAATCCACGACTCCCTGGGTACGCCGGGTCAAGGAGATAATAAATTCGTCTAACAAGATGGATGCCGGCTCTGCAGTCCTTATGTTGGAGAAAAAATGCCGCTTTGAGCCACTGAGACAGAAACTGGGGCGTCTTAAGCGTGATTGCAACGATATGGGTACACTGATGGCAGCTTTAGTCAAATACGCCGACTCTGATAGTACCAAGGATCTCGCGTCTGATGAGGAAAAGACAGGGAAGGGAAAGAAGAACGTCAATGGAAAGGGCTAGCAGCATAACCCGATGAATCAAGGAGGCAATAAGCGTAAGGTGGAGGGTAACCCGGAGTTTGTGGCTAATGCCAATGCGCAGGGTAATAATCAGAGACGTAAGGGAAAACCACCCCTAGATCTGGCGGGTCAGGCCCATCTCTTGAGCAGCTACTCAATGAGCCTTGCCCGAGACACGGCACCCGGGAACGACCCGCCACCCACTTATGGAAAGATTGCATGATCATGAAGGCTTTCAAGAATTCCAACACGTTTGATGGCAATCATGGGTCGGGCGTCGGCTCAGGAGCTGGCGGCTTTCATGGCCCGGGCGGCGGTTCAAGTTCCGGCTTTCAGGGACATCAAGGCGGTTATAATCAACAGCAGTCTGGTCAAGGGGAGCAACAGCAGCAGCAGTCGGGTTATCAAAGCCATCCGAAACAGCTGAATAGTGGGCAGTATCACGTGTTCATCACCATCTTGTGCAAACGTGACCAGAAGGTTCATAAGAGGGTCGTGAATTCTATTGAGCCGGCGGTTCCCCGTTATTTGAGGTGGTCAGAACAGCCCGTTGTATGGAGCAGGGCAGATCACCCCCTCCGGGTTGATAATCCGGGCCAGTTAGCCTTGGTGGTAGCACCTCAGGTTGGTGGATATAAATTCACTAAGGTACTCATGGACGGGGGTAGCAGCATCAATATCCTCTATTATGAGACCTTTCGACGCATGGGGTTAACTGATAAGAATTTGAAGACGTCCAACACTGTTTTTCATGGAGTGGTTCCTAGTAAGTCGGCTTACCCAGTTGGCAAGATTGAACTAGAAGTGGCCTTTGGAGATGAATATGATTCCAGGGCTGAGAAATTGACGTTTGAGGTGGTCAAAATCAGGAGTCCGTATCATGCTCTGTTTGGGTGGGCGGCTTATGCCAAGTTCATGGCACAACCGTGTTATGTTTATCTGCAGCTTAAGATGCCGGGTCACAAGGGCACCATCACCGTGCATGGAAGTCGAAAGGTAGCCCTGGAATGTGAGGAGGGCGACGCGGCTTATGCTGAGTCTGTTTGTGCAGCAGAGGAACTGAAGTTTTATCAAGACAACGTTGACCCGACGGATATGACCTCTCTAAAGAAGCCAACCACCGTGCATGACCTGGCGATGAAGTTTAAGTCGGGTGCTGAAACCAAGCTTGTGGATTTCAATCCAGGTGATTCATCTAAGCAGTTCAGTATCAGTGCCAATTTGGATCCTAAATAGGAAAGCGCGCTCATCGAGTTCATCCGTGAGAACCGGGACATCTTCGCATGGAAACCTTCTGACATGCCGGTTGTACCGAGAGAACTCGCTGAGCACACTCTCAATATTGATCCGAAGTATAAGCCGGTCATGCAGTTTCTTCGACGGTTCAACGAAGAGAGATGGAAAGCTATTAGAGAGGAAGTTGCCCAGCTCTTAGCGGCTGGGTTTATTGTTGAAGTTTTTCACCCGGAGTGGTTGGCTAACCTGGTGCTCGTGCTCAAGAAGAACGGCACCTGGCGGATGTGTGTGGATTACACAGACTTAAATAAAGCTTGTCCGGCTGATCCCTTTGCTCTCCCCCGTATTGATCAAACCATTGATGCTACGGTGGGTTGCGAGCGTTTGAGTTTTTTTATGCTTACTCTGGTTATCATCAGATCAAAATGGCAGTTAAGGACCAGGAGAAGACGGCTTTCATCACTCCGTTTGGAGCCTTCTGTTATGTATCTATGCCATTTGGGCTCAAGAGTGCTCAGGCGACTTATCAGCGATGTGTACAGAACTGTCTCCACGATCAAATCGGGCGCAATGTTCATGCTTATGTGGATGACATCGTGGTGAAGTCCAGAGAGAAGGAAACTTTGATATCTGACTTGAAAGAGACCTTTGATAATCTCCGGGTTTATAAGATGATGCTTAACCCGGCCAAGTGTGTATTTGGTGTACCTGCAGGCAAGCTCTTGGGTTTTCTGGTCTCAAATAGAGGCATTGAAGCTAATCCGGAGAAGATCAAGGCAATTACCTCTCTGGCTAAACTGGCGTGCATCAATGATGTTCAGCGACTGGAGGGTCGTGTTGCTGCTTTAAGCCGGTTCATAAGCCGGTTAGGTGAGAAGGCCCTACCGCTGTATCAGATGATGAAGAAAACGAACACTTTTGTCTGGAGTGATGCTGCTGATACTGCCTTTGAAGATTTAAAGAGACAGTTGTCTGAGCCACCGGTCCTTGCGGCTCCCATTGATAAAGAGCCGTTGCTGTTATATGTGGCTGCTAATTCACGAGCCGTCAGTGTTGCCATCATGGTGGAGCGTAAGGAGGCTGGCAGGGAGCATCCGGTTCAATGGTTGGTTTACTACATCAGTGAGGCGCTCATTGAGTCTAAACAAAGGTATCCACATTGGCAGAAACTTGTTTACGGAGTGTTTATGGCAAGCCCGGAAGATGAAGCAGTACTTCCAAAGTCATCCTATAACTGTGGTAAGTTCTGCCCCCTTGGGAGACATCATCCAGAACAGGGAGGCCATAGGACGAGTCGCCAAGTGGGCTATTGAGCTTGGGCCTCATGGTTTTAAGTACATGCCACGTACTGCTATTAAGTCTCAAGCCTTGGTGGACTTTATCAATGATTATATAGAGTTGCATGCACCTGCGGAGAAGCCGGATAACACATATTGGACTATTCACTTTGATGGGTCCAGGCAGTTGGAAGGCTCAGGGGCTGGAGTTGTTTTAACTTCCCCTCGAGGTGACAAATTTTGTTATGTGCTCCGGCTTATGTTTCCTTGTACTAACAATGCAGTTGAGTACGAGGCCTTACTCCATGGTCTCCGGATGGCCAAAGAGATGAATTTGAGCCGGGTAAGGTGCTTGGGCGATTCAGATCTCGTGGCCCAACAGGTGTCAGGCAAGTGGGACTCCAAGGATCCCCTTATGGCGGTTTACCGTCGTGAAGTAGATGCTGTGGCTGGGCACTTCAAAGGCTATCAAGTGGAGCACATTGATCGAAGGAAGAATGAGGCGGCTGATGCTTTAAGCCGGTTGGGATCTCAGCGTAAGCCGGTGCCGCCTAACACCTTTCTCGATGTTTTGCATAATCCTTCTGTCAAGGTACCTACAGAGGAAGAACTAGCAGTGCCAGACCCGGAGGTACAGCTGGTGGCAGCTCTTCACGTCATCCCGGATTGGACAGTGCCATATTTGGCCTATATGACCCGGGGAGATTTGCCTGAGGATGAGACCTTGGTGAGACAAATCATCAGGCGGTCCAAATATATGACGATTGTTCATGGCGAGTTACATCACCGCAGTGTCACTGGGGCATTTCAACATTGTGTGTCGCCTGCGGAGGGTCAGGAGATACTTCGTGAGATCCATGAAGGATATTGTGGTCATCATGCCGGTTCAAAATCTCTTATGGACAAGGCTTTCCATCATGGTTTCTATTGGCTGACGTCTCATGCTGATGCAGAGGATCTGGTCAGCAAATGTGACGGATGTCAAAAATTCTAACGACGAGCTCATGTGCCAGCTCAAGAGTTGAGGATGATTCCAATTACTTGCCCGTTTGCAGTCTGGAGGCTTGACATGGTTGGACCTTTCAAGAGGTCTAAGGATAAAAAGACACACCTCCTGGTGACAGTGGATAAGTTTACAAAGTGGGTTGAGGCAGAGCCGGTCAGTAAGTGTGATGCAACCACGGCGGTTCAGTTCTTGAAAAAGGTGATTTTTCGTTTTGGTTTTCCACACAGCCTCATAACTGATGATGGCACTAATCTCTCCAAGGGTGCCATGGAAGAGTTCTATCAACGCGAACATATCCGGCTTGATGTTTCGGCTATTGCTCATCCTCAATCCAATGGTCAAGCAGAAAGAGCTAATCAAGAGATCCTGAAGGGCATCAAACCCCGGCTCTTGGTCCCGTTGCAGCGGACTCCGGGTTGTTGGGTGGAGGAGTTACCCACTGTGCTATGGAGCATCAACACTACGCCTAACAGATCTACAGGTTACACACCTTTCTTCATGGTATACGGAGCAAAGGCAGTCCTGCCAAGTGACATCCGGCACGATTCACCCCGCGTGGCGGTTTACATTGAGGCTGATAACGAAAAAGCTCATCAAGATGCACTTGACTTGTTGGATGAGGAGCGAGACTTGGCAATAGCCCGCTCGGTGATTTACCAGCAAGACCTGTACCGCTATCACAGCCACCGGGTTAGAAGCAGAACCTTTCAGGAAGGCGACTTAGTGCTCCGGCTCATCCAGGATCAGTCTGACATGCACAAGCTGTCCCCACCTTGGGAAGGACCCTTTGTGGTCAGCAAGAATCTGAACAACGGGTCATACTATCTCATCGATGTTCGAGAGCACAAAGACTCACGTAAGTCGGAGGAGGAGACCCGCCGGCCGTGGAATATCGCTCATCTCCGGCCTTACTATACTTGAGCCACCGGCTCTCAAGATGTATATATTTTGACGATGTATATATTATATAAAGCAATAAAGCAGGACCTCTTTCCTTTTTACCCTCAAAGGTTTATATGTCTTCTTTATCAGGTGGTGGAAACAACCAACAGGGAGCGGATCATATCTGAATCCGGCTTTCCCTTTGGTCCGGCTTATGATCATATCTGAATCTAGCCATGATCACTTGGGGGCTTCCCATTCAAACATAGGTCATATTCGAACCAAAGACAACATAGTTGTCGATACCCATTTGATCGGCATACTGCCAAACCCACTTGGGGGCTTCTTGATCATATTTGAATCATAGCTTAACCCCTTTGGGTCTGACGTGGATCATATTCGAATCAGCGTCATTAAACAACTCTTATGGTCACTTGGGGGCTTCCTGTTCAAACATAGGTCGTATTGGAACCAAAGAGAACATAGCTGTCGATACCCACTTGATCGGCATCGCCAAAGCCACTGGGGGCTATATGATCGTATTCGAATCTTAGCTTAACCCCTTTGGAACGGTTCACTGATCGTATTCGAATCAGAGGCCTTTTAAATATTGTTTATTATTCATCATACTTTGTAAGTGTAAATGTTCGACTATCATGAGGCCTTTTCTTGAAAGTACTATGGGGTTCTCGTTCCACCGGTTTAATATTGGTCACTTTAGTTGTTAAGGGCCAAATGAACATCATATGTGCCAATTTCAGGAGTTAAAATTACCCTCATGATTTAGGTCACATAAACCGGCAAGATTACCAAAAGGATCGCAGGTATGCTATTGTGATTATGTTTAACAAATATAATCATAAACCAGCCTTTATATGATGTTTTGGTTCACACTCTGGGTTATCAATACCTTATGTGACCCCCGATGCGATACATCACCAAGGAAATTTTTGCTTGATTTATATGCAGGGTAAGGCAAGCAAAAAATTTAACATCAAGGAAATAAAAGATCAACATAAGCTGGAAGTATATAGCGATGGCGGCTTACGAAAGTATTAAGCGCCATAAACATGCGCGAAGGCATGACAAAAAGGGAGAGGTTTTTCTACCCTATTACAAGACTCCCCGAGTCTGAATAATGAAGCATTGTTTTCGCAAAGTCATAAACGTCTGGCGGTTCACTCCGTTGGTTGGCTTGAAGATTGCGGGTTATCCTTCTCCGCCTCTCCGTCGGCTGCCCTGTCCTGGAACGTTGACGAGGCCTAGTCAATGCCACTCAAGGCTTCAAACTCAGCTTAATCATCTATTAAACCGGCTGGGTCCACTTTAGGGGCAAAGGCATGCTTACGAGTTGGAGGGATCAGGCTGACTTCATCATAGGGAGGTGTTGGAATTCTCCGGTTCTCACTGTCATAGCCCGGCTGATACTTGGTAAGGTCAGTATTGTTCCCAATGAGAGTAGCCACGGGGCGTATATCTTTGACGCAGGCGGTGAAATCCTATTCATCAAATATGGTCCCATCCTCTTTCAGACTCGGGTATGCAAGAGCGAGGTCGGCCGGGTCTAGTTCTGGAATCCATGCTTTTGCCTGGCTCAACGCGGCTATGGCCCCGGCTCTTGAGGACGCCCGCCTTAGATCTTGGACCCATTGAGGTAGTACAACAATACACTTCAGCACGTCTTGCAGGAGGTGGGGAACGTCATTTGATAAAGCTACAACGGCCAAAGTACGTTGTGACCCGGTGTACAGTTGCTCCACTAGAGTGTAAACCGCTTTCAGTTTGATCAACATGTTCTGCTTGAGGTTTGTGCTCCTGGGGCCTGCGTTCATATACATAAGGTGAGTTGGAGATAACAATTAAAATAGTCATCAAAGGAAGGATTACAATATTTTAGGTTATATACAGTAACTTACAGAAGATGGCTGAGACCATTTGAGATATCTGGCGCTTTAAGCCGGACAGCTCGGCTGTTGCTTCTGCTGTCTCGACCCGGGTTACTAGTGAGGCCTTCTCATCAGCCCAGATTTTCTTCTCCGCCTCAAAATTCTTCTTGAACTTCTCTTGTTCAGAGACGCTGAATTCAAATTTGGAGTTGGCCTTTTGAATTTCAAGTTCTTGAGCTGTCAGACGGCTCTTCAGGTCAGCAATCTCCGACTCAAATTGACTTATGGTGGCCTGCATTGATGCCGGGTTATAGTCAGAATCATGGTAAGATAACATTAAGTCCCAAGCACTTTGCAAGCAAAGATACTTGACACTTGGGGGCTAATGTATGCTGAAGAATTTTAACTTACAATGCCGGTTCATGCAAATTAAGTCCCAAGCACTTTGCAAGCAAAGATACTTGACACTTGGGGGCTAATGTGTATCGCCAGTTCAAGGTATCATGTTACAATCGGGTTAAATATCTTCTTTCTAAACCGGACAAAGCAGTGCTAATCAGTTTTCTAAGTCTACAACATATTTATTCATAAGCAATAGACTTGGGGGCTGATACAGTAAGTATGATTCAGAAAACTAGCATAAGTTATACCTCAGATTTTTGCTGTATTTGCTTCACCATGCCAATTTCCAGGTCACGGCTGCTATGTACTTGATTGAGATAGCCAAAGACTATATCTCCAATGCTTAAATGAGTATAGTTAGCAATGTCTAGCTTGGCCTTTCGGCGTTCCAGAAGCTCCTCCTTAGCAGAGCACTTGGCAAGGACAGTGGGCCACCCTGGCTCAACAAACCGAGTCTTCACAATCTCAACTTCCGGATCAATTGTCTTGGCCGGGCTAGGAGCTTCCGGGTTATCAGAGCTGTTGAGTGTATCTTCGGCGTGTGGATCAGAGGTTGGTGCTGGAATGTCATAGGCTGGTTCAGGTGGCGGCTGATGGGTAGAACTGTCAGGAGCAGCTGTGCCAAGCTCCGGTTCAGTCACGACCGGGTCTTCGGATGGCGTACTCTTTTTTTCCCTCTTACTGGGTTTCACTTGCATGTTGTGGACAAAGGCAGAACGATGAGTACAAAATCATGGGTAAGGTAAAACAAAAGGTAAACAAAATTACATTACCCGGGGGCAGTTTTGAAAGCCGGCATGTTAGATTGCATAGACTCATCGGAGGAAGGAGAGGTATCCTGATAATTGGAGTCAGATGAATTGAGAGGTTGAAGAATTAAACCCGCCAAAGGTAAAACAGAACGTAAATCGGAAATAACCTCAGTCTGACGCTTCCTGATTACGTCAGGTAAGCCGGAGGAGAGCTCTACATCCTTGCTAGTCCGGGTCTGCCTCCGGCTTTCAAATTGTTGTTGTTTCAAAAGAAATTGAGGATCTTGGTAAGCCAAGGGATGTGAAAATCTTACTTTCCGGGTTATTCTTCGAATTTTCTGACGCGGCAGGGGCTCGGAGTCGGAGGAGATTATAGTTACCTCTTCCTCGACGGTTCGGCTGTTCCCCGTGTCTTCCTGGAAGGATTTAATGTCAGTAAGGAGATGATAAAGAGTCAAGGGAGTTAGAAGTTACCTCTTCTTCATCATCATCAGTATCGTCAAGTTTAAACATATCTAAAGCGCTTGGCTTCCTCTTCTTCGAAGTTCCAGTCTTGGCGGCTTTCCTTTCAGCTCTTTTTGCCACTCTGGCTTGTTTGGCCGCCTCATGGTCGTACTTGACCTTCCAGAAGTTGTCATCGACCCATGAAGAATGATAAGGGGTTAAGTAAAAGCAAGGTGTAACATAGTAAAGAGTATTCATTGAGGTTGATGACTCACTGCGGGGGCCGGGTTCTTCTTGCAGAAGGGAAGTAAGCCAAAGGCATTACTAGTCACCGTGCCTTCTTTCAATAAGGTCTGGGTCGTAACTTCAACCATATCATCTGGTAAGTCATCAGAACTGTGGCGCAGCGGGTCATCCTTCTCGCCAGTGTAAGAGCACATTAAGCCGGGGCGGCGGCTTAACGGGATCACCCGCCAGGAGATCCAGACTCGCACCAAATCAATACCGTTCAAGCCATTACCTAAGAGGGCTTTGATCTTCTTGATGGTAGGGGCAAGTGATAGACGTTCAACAGCGGTTAGCTTATCCGGCAGCGGGTGATTTGATTCAAGGCGAGAGCGCGGAAGCCGGGCAAAGGGTTCTCGTCAGCCGGAGAAGTGTCGTGGCAATAAAACCACGTCTGGTTCCAGTCCTTTGGGTGGCTGGGCAGTTCGGCATAAGGAAAGAGGCAGTCTCTCCGCCGCTGAATTGAGATGCCACTGAGTTCTAGACTGGGCCCGTTGGCACGTTCATTCTGCCGGTTTAAATAGAATAGCTCTCTGAATAAAAGTAGATTGGGCTCTTCTCCCAGGTACACTTCGCAGAAAACTTGAAAGTTGCAGATATTTGACACGGAATTGGGTACAATGTCTTGAGGTATGAGGTCAAAGAAATGCAAAACATCCCTGAAGAATTTTGAACCAGGTGGAGCAAATCCCCGGCTCATATGATCCATAAAAACTATCACCTCCCCTTCTTTGGGCCGAGGTTTCTCCTCGAACGGGTCAGGGGCACGATAAAACATGACCTCCTACATGGGCAGATGGCCAGACTTCACAAATTCAGACAATTTTCTTTTTGTGACAGTGGATTGGACCCAATTACAGGTCACAGGAGCCTTGGTTGCCTTAGGTGCCATGACGTAATTGGAAGCCTATGACAAAATAAGAAGCTCCAGTTCAATTTTAACCCGGAAGGAAAGTATTTTTTAAAAGGCGGCTTAAGACGGGGCCTAATGACATATGGCTAATTATATCTTGTTATCTAAGACGCTATGGGAATCAGTAACAGTTAAGTTATTTTAAGCCGCCAGGAGCTGGCAAGGCTGTCGATTAACATTGTCTATTTTAAGCCGGCAATGAGAGCCGATAGAGTTAAATGGGCCTAACAGAAACAGATTTTTGCCTAAGTGTCGCACAAACAAGTTTCGCAACTGGCAGAGATTAATTTGGATCAAACAGGTGTGCAGAAAAGGAAATATTTCTAAACCTAGAAACCAGTGCAGATGAGTTCATAAACTTGAAGGAGGCCTATCTGCAAGCGAAAAGGGATCTATTTGCATTCGAAATGAGTGCGAAATAGCTACCGCAGCGGTTTTATACTGTCTTAAGATCAGAAAGAGGCGTCGAAGGTGGAATCTATCAAGGGTTCATAACGGACGGCGACGAACACCGACGAACTCGAAAATCTTAATGCAGATATGAGGAACAGGGAGGAAGAAACTTACAGATGCAGAGTTGCTACGGAGGTCCGTCGCGTTTTTCTGGTCAAGTCAGGTTGATGCAGCGGCCTGAGTTGGTGAAGACGAGGAGATCTGCGGCGGCGGTGGCGGCGAAGCTCTAAGCAGCAGAGAGACAGCGAGAGGAAGAAGACGAACGAAGGGGGAGAATGGAAGACCTAGGTCGTGCCTATTTATAAGGGAAGACCGACTGAGACGGCGCGAGAAACGAGGAGACTAAACATCATTATTCAGCGGCCCCGACGCCTCAGTTTTCGAAACGGTTAATAAAAGCAAAGATCCATTGGAGGACATGGCGGAGTAAAATATGAATTTAAGTAAAGATTACGTCGCGGCGGGGTAACGCGGATCTAGAAGATGACGTCATGGCGGGTTAAAAACCTTTGCACATGCAGAAGGCTAAAGGTCCGTTTCTTAAGATATTTTAAGATTGACATGAACCGGTTCAAATCAATCTGGGGCCTAATGTTGGGGATATAACTATTTGTGTAAGCCGCCCAGGAGGGGCCGGGTTACGCAAAGAAGACTCACCAGAAAGAAGCCCAAGACCAAGCATCAAGATGGCGGTTCAATAAAGGGTCTAAGGCCCGCAGGCGGCTTAAGGCCCATAGTGGTAAACCGCAATGATGACATGACTTATAATATAAGGTAGAATTAACAAGTCCCCGAGCCGGACACTGTCTATGAGCCGGTCGGGACTCTGTAGGCCGCAGGGCGTCCACCCATGTATATAAGGGGACGACCCGCTGGCGGTTTAGGGCAAGAAACAACTCATCGAGAACCGGGCATAGCGTATCTCGCTCCCTGGTCATCCAAACATCAAGCAATATCGACCCAACTAGACGTAGGCCTTACCTTCACCGTAAGGGGACGAACTAGTATAAATCTCTCGTGTCCTTTGTCCCAATAACCCCTTTAAGCTTTCTAGTTGCGATGGCCCCAAAACTAAGTCCTTGCAAGAGGACATCTGTCGTGACAATTCTACGACAATTAGTAAATAGGGTAGCTATATCATTCAACTTGGTAAGATGTGCCACAACAGTTTCAGATTCAAGGCATTAAAAAGGATCAGATTCAACTAAAGTAATAATCTCAGGATTAACAGAGAATTCATAACCCTTATCAGTAACACAGATAGGTGAAGTAGCAAAAGTAGGGTCGGGTTTCATTCTAGCATTAAAAGACTGCTGCTTCCATTTAGCTAATAATTTGTTAAGATCATATCATTGCAAGCAAAGATTTCCCTAGCAGCTTCTTCATTCATAACATAACCCTTAGGAACAACAGGCAATACGTAATCATTGGGAGAACCTTCATCATCACTATCATCAATAATAGGTTCTTCAGTAATTTCATTCTCCCTAACTCTAGCAAGTTGTTCATCAAGAAATTCACCTAATGGAAAAGTAGTATCAAGCACAGAAGTAGTTACATCATGCATAGCAGAAGTGGCATCAACAATAACATGCGACATATCAGAATTCATAGCAGTAGCAGGTTTAGGTGTCGCAAGCTTACTAATAACGGAAGGAGAATCTAGTGCAGAGCTAGATGGCAGTTCCTTACCTCCCCTCGTAGTTGAGGGCAAAATCTTGGTTCTGTCGTCTTTCAAGTTCTTCATAGTGATCAACAAATATAAATCCCAAGTGACTCAGAGAATAGAGCTATGCTCCCCGGCAACGGCGCCAGAAATTAGTCTTGATAACCCACAAGTGTAGGGGATCGCAACATCTTTCGAGGGTAAAGTATTCAACCCAAATTTATTGATTCGACACAAGGGGAGCCAAAGAATATTCTTGAGTATTAGCAGTTGAGTTGTCAATTCAACCATACCTGGATAACTTAGTATATGCAGCAAAGTATTTAGTAGCAAAGTAGTATGATAATAAAAGTAACGGTGGCAAAAGTAAAGATAATAGTTTTTTGGGTTTTTGTAGTAGTTGTAACAGTAGCAACGGAAAAGTAAATAAGAGAAGAACAATATGTGAAAAGCTCGTAGGCAATGGATCAGTGATGGATAATTATGCCGGATGCGATTCGTCATGCAATAGCTATAACATAGGGTGACACAGAACTAGCTCCAATTCATCAATGTAATGTAGGCATGTATTCCGTAAATAGTCATACGTGCTTATGGAAAAGAACTTGCATGACATCTTTTGTCCTACCCTCCCGTGGCGGCGGGGTCCTAACGGAAACTAAGGGATATTAAGGCCTCCTTTTAATAGAGAACTGGAACAAAGCATTAGCACATAGTGAATACATGAACTCCTCAAACTACGGTCATCACCGAGAAGTATCCCGATTATTGTCGCTTCGGGGTTGTCGGATCATAACACATAATAGGTGACTATAGACTTGCAAGATAGGATCAAGAACACACATATATTCATGAAAACATAATAGGTTCAGATCTGAAATCATGGCACTCGGGCCCTAGTGGCAAGCATTAAGCATAGCAAAGTCATAGCAACATCAATCTTAGAACATAGTGGATACTAGGGATCAAACCCTAACAAAACTAACTTGATTACATGGTAAATATCATCCAACCCATCACCGTCCAGCAAGCCTACGATGGAATTACTCACGCACGGTGGTGAGCATCATGAAATTGGTGACGGAGGATGGTTGATGATGACGACGGCGACGAATCCCCCTCTCCGGAGCCCCGAACGGACTCCAGATCAGCCCTCCCAAGAGAGATTAGGGCTTGGCGGTGGCTCAGTGTCGTAAAACGCGATGAAACTTTCTCTCTGATTTTTTTCTCCTCGAACATGAATATATGGAGTTGGAGTTGAGGTCAGTGGAGGTCCAGGGGGGCTACGAGATAGGGGGGCACGCCCTACAGGGGGGCGCCCCCCTGTCTCGTGGACAGGCCCTGGGCCCCCTGGTGTATCTCTTTCGCCCAGAAATTCTTAGTAATTCCGAAAGGTGCCTCCGTGGATTTTCAGGACATTCCGAGAACTTTTCTTTTCTACACATAAAACTAGATTATGGCAGTTCTGCTAAAAACAGCGTCAGTCCGGGTTAGTTTCATTCAAATCATGCAAGTTAGAGTCCAAAACAAGGGCAAAAGTGTTTGGAAAAGTAGATACGTTGGTGACGTATCAACTCCCCCAAGCTTAAACCTTTGCTTGTCCTCAAGCAATTCAGTTGATAAACTGAAAAGTGATAAAGAAAAACTTTTACAAACTCTGTTTGCTCTTGTTGTTGTAAACATGAAAAGCCAGCATTCATGTTTCAGCAAATACTATGAACTAACCATACTCACAATAACACTTAGGTCTCACAATTACTCATATCAATAGCATGATCAGCTAGCGAGCCATAATAATAAAACTCGGATGACAACACTTTCTCAAAATAATCATAACATGATATAACAAAATGGTATCTCGCTAGCCCTTTCTGAGACTGCAAAACATAAATTCAAAGCACCGTTAAAGATCAAGGACCGACTAAACATTGTAGTTCATGGTAAAAGAGATCTAGTCAAGTCATACCCAATATAAACCAATAGAAATGAATGCAAATGACAGTGTGCTCTCCAGCGGGTGCTTTTTAATAAGAAGGGTGATGACTCAACATAAAAGTAAATAGATAGGCCCTTCGTAGAGGGAAGCAGGGATTTGTAGAGGTGTCAGAGCTCGATTTTAAAATATGAGATTGAATAACATTTTGAGTGGCATACTTTCACTGTCAACGCAACAAATATGAGATGGCTGTATCTTCCATACTAAATGCATTGTAGGCAGTTCCCAAATAGAATGGTAAAGGTTTATACTCCCCCAACCACCAACAAGCATCAATCCATGGCTTGCTCGAAACAACGAGTGCCTCCAACTAATCAACAGCCCTGGGGGAGTTTTGTTTAATTATTTTGATTTGCTTTGATCTTTTTGGATCATGGGACTGGGCATCCCGGTTACCAGCCCTTTCTCATGAATGAGGAGCGGAGTCCACTCCTCGTGAGAATAACCCACCTAGCATGGAAGATATAGGCAGCCCTAGTTGTAACATGAGCTGCTCGAGCATACAAAACAGAATTTCATTTGAAGGTTTGGAGTTTGGCACATAAAAATTTACTTGGAACGACAGGTAAATACTGCATATAGGAAGGTATGGTGGACTCATAAGGAACAACTTTGGTGTTTAAGGAGTTTGGATGCACAAGCAGTATTCCCGCTTAGTACAAGTGAAAGCTAGCAAAAGACTGGGAAGCGAGCAACTGAGAGAGCAAAAACAGTCATGAACATGCATTAAAATTAATTCACACCGAATACAAGCATGAGTAGGATATAATCCACCATGAACATAAATATCAAGAAGGCTATGTTGATTTGATTCAAATACATGCGTGAACATGTGCCAAGTCGAGTCACTCAATTCATTCAAAGGAGGATACCATCCCATCATACCACATCATAATCATTCTAATAGCATGTTGGCACGCAAGGTAAACCATTATAACTCATAGCTAATCAAGCATGGCACAAGCAACTATAATCTCTAAATGTCATTGCAAATATGTTTACTTCATATAGCTGACTCGGAAACGATGAACTCATCATATTTACAAAAACAAGAGAGGTCGAGTTCATACCATCTTTTCTCATCCCAATAAGTCCATCATGTATCGTCATTAGTGCCTTTCACTTGCACGACCGAACGATGTGTATAATAATAAGAGTGCACGTGCATTGGACTAAGCTGGAATGCAAGCATTCAACTCAAGAGAGAAGACAAGTAATATGGGCTCTAAGTTAAATAAACAATCATGCAAATGAGAGCCACTAAGCATTTTCAATATAGTCTTCTCGACCCCCAAAGGAAAGAAAAGAAAATAAAACTATTTACACAGGAAAGCTCCCAACAAGTAAGAAGAAGAACTAGAAATCTTTTTGGGTTTTCATTTTAATTTCTATTACAAGCTTAGAATTTTAAAATAACTAATTTTTCTGGTTTTTTCTTAAAGTTTATCAAACACACAAGAAGAAAACTAGAAAAAGAAATTTAAACTAGCATGGATAATACAATGAAAGAGTATGAGCACCGACGACTAGTGTGTGAACATGAATGTAAAGTCGGTGAGAAATACGTACTCCCCCAAGCTTAGGCTTTTGGCCTAAGTTGGTTTAATACCAAGGACCGCCGCTACTCTCCCCGGTGTAATGGGAGGTGTAATCAGGATACCACTGCTGGTCATCTCCGGATCCCACTGGACAGATGATGAACGATAAGGGTCCAGTTCAGGTTCTTGCTCAGGTTCAGGTTCTGGAGAAAGCTTGGGCTCGATGATTATTCACCGCTTCCGGTGTGACAAGAAGATTTTCTGCAAGCAAATCAAACAACAGAGGCGCATGCAAAATAATAATCTCAATGTGTTTCTTATTAAATCTAAGTTTATACAAGAGCATCTTCTCTTCGTTGTCAACAATAAACTTGTGTGCTACCATGCTCTTGTAATCTAAAATGTGAGGAGGCAATTTTATCTCTTCCTTCTCATGGTGCCTAATGGGTATCTGAAAATGTTTAGCAAGACGTGCAGCATAGATACCTCCAAAAATGGGGCCTTTTGTATGATTCAGGGCTAGCCGTTTAGCAATGACGGCATCCATGCTAAAAGTATTGTCTCCAAGCAAGGCATGTTGAAGAATGATAATATCAGAAACGCTCAAGTTTCCACTATTTCCACAACCAATCAAGCATCTACTAGCAAATATGGCAAAGTAGCATAAAACAGGAGAGTGTATGCTAGAGACTTTTGCCTCAGAGCCCTTCTTTGGCTCCTCTACAACAATAGTATTAACAAAGCCACCCACATCTTCACGATGGGGTTCCTCTAATTCTCCCTCATAAGGTATCCTACATACTGCGCAAAAATGACGTAAAGACATTTCTTTGAATTCATCATATAAATGAAATGATACTGCATGCGGTGACTTCTTAGGATAATAATAAAAGTTTTGCATGAAAGTATTGGTGAGTAAGAGATACTGATCGATTCGGTCGTTGATGAAACCAGTGAGGCCTGTAGTCTCGATTAAAGCATAAAAGCCTTCATGAATTCCAGCTTCTTTCAAGAAATCCTTGCATGGCCATTCACACGACTGTACTTCCGCTAAGCGAGGAAGATTATACTTGGCTTTTTCCTTCTCTTTGGCTTGTTTTTCCTGAGAGTTTGGCTAGAAGAGCCCTTCAAAAGTTTCCTCAACATTTTCTAAAAATTTCTGAAATTTTAGTAACTTCAAAATAAAAGTGAATAAAACTAAACAAGATTGATAGAAACTACTCCTACAAGTGCCTAGAGCCTATATCATGCATTGGAATTGCTTGGAACCTAAAAAATTTAACATGCAAGCTCAAGAACATGGTCACCTATGTAGCAAAAAATTGCAATGAATAAAGCACTAGAACAAAAACTAATTGGACCAATGGAGGAGTCACATACCAGGCAACAATCTCCCAAAGCAGTTTTGTAAATGGAGCTTTGAGCAAGGAGATCGAAAATCGCAGCAAAACGAGCTAGAACTCGTGCTTGAGCTGGATGGGGATTTTTGGGTAGAAGATGAAGTGTGTGGGTGCTGGCATAAGTGGAGGGGGGCCACCAAGGGCCCACGAGATAAGGGGCGCGCCCTATAGGGGGGGCGCCCTCCACTCTCGTGGCCTGGTGCTTGCCCCTCCTGCAGTGATTTCAGTGCCTAACATCCTCAAATATTCCAGAAAAAATCATACTAAATTTGCAGGGCATTGGGAGCACTTTTATTTTCGGACTATTTTTTAATGCACGGATAATTCGGAAAACAGAAGGATAATACTATTTTTGCTTTAATTATTCTAAATAACAGAAAGTAAAAAGAGGGTACAGAAGGTTGTGCCTTCTAGTTTCATCCATCTCGTGATCATCAAAATGAATCCACTAACAACGTTGATTAACTCTTGTTAACAAACTCATTCCGAATAACACGGAACCGGAGAAATTTTGAATAACACTAAGTTACCTCAACAGGGATATGAAAATCCCCAACAATAAGAATATCATACTTTTTCTTGACAGTAGGGAGAGGAAATTCAAAACCTCCAATAATAATAGTTGGAACTTGTCCAATAGAATTGATGCTATGAACTTGAGATTGTTTCCTCGGAAAGTGTATCGTATGCTCATTACCATTAACATGAAAAGTGACATTGCCTTTGTTGCAATCAATAATAGCCCCTACAGTATTAAGAAAAGGTCTACCAAGGATAATAGACATATTATCGTCCTCGGGAATATCAAGAATAACAAAGTCCATTAAGATAGTGACATTTGCAACCACAGTAGGCACATCCTCACAAATACCGACAGGTATAGCAGTTGATTTATCAGCCATTTGTAAAGATATTTCAGTAAGTGTCAATTATTCAATTCAAGTCTACGATATAAAGAGAGAGGCATAACACTAACACCGGCTCCAAGATCACATAAAGAAGTTCTAACATAATTTCTTTTAATGGAGCATGGTATAGTTGCCACACCCGGATCTCCAAGTTTCTTTGGTATTCCACCCTTAAAGGTGTAATTAGCAAGCATGGTGGAAATCTCAACTTCCGGTATCTTTCTTTTGTTTGAAATGATATCCTTCATATACTTAGCATAAGGATTTACTTTGAGCATATCAGTTAAGCGCATACGTAAGAAAATAGGTCTAATCATTTCCGCAAAGCGCTCAAAATCCTCCTCATCCTTTGACTTGGATGGTTTAGGAGGAAAGGGCATGGGTTTCTGAACCCATGGTTCTCTTTCTTTACCGTGCTTCCTAGCACCAAAATCTCTCTTATCATAACGTTGATTCTTTGATTGTGGGTTATCGAGATCAACAGCAGGTTCAATCTCTACATCATTGTTTTTGCTAGGTTGAGCATCAACATGAACATTATCATTAACATTATCACTAGGTTCATGATCATCACCTGATTGAGTTTCAGCATCAGAAATAGAAATATCATTGGGATTCACAGGTGTGTCTACAGTAGGTTCACTAGAAGCATGCAAAGTCCTATCGTTTTTCTTCTTCTTCTTTTTAGAAGAACTAGGTGCCTCTAAATTATTTCTCTGAGAATCTTGCTCGATTCTCTTAGGGTGGCCTTCAGGATACAAATGTTCCTGAGTCATTCTACCAGTTCTAGTAGCCACTCTAACAACAAAGTCATTTTTATTATTTAATTCATCAAGCAAATCATTTTGAGCTTTAAGTACTTGCTCAGCTTGAGTAGCAACCATAGAAGCATATTTGCTAATGAGTTGAAGTTCACCTTTAACTCTAGCCATATTATCGCTCACGCATCCTATCTTGAAAGTATTATTCTTTAAATCTCTACCAACATAAGCATTAAAATTTTCTTGTCTAGCCATAAAGTCATCAAATTCATCTTAAGCACGGGCTATGAAATTTAGTAGAGGGGATTTCAACTTTATCATATCTATAGAGAGAATTTACCTTTACTACCTGTGTAGGGTTATCAAGACAATATGGTTCTTCAACAGGCGGTATATTAAGACCATGTATTTCTTCAATAGGAGGTAAATTCTTAACATCTTTAGCTTTAATACCTTTTTCTTTCATTGATTTCTTTGCCTCTTGCATATCTTCGGGACTGAGAAATAAAACACCTCTCTTCTTCGGAGTGGGTTTAGGAATAGGCTCAGGAGTTGGCTCAATTGGTTCAGGAATTGCTTCAGGAATTGGCTCAGGAAGAGTCCAATTATTTTCATTAGTCAACATATTATTCAATAATATTTTAGCTTCGTTGACTATTCTTTCCCTGAAAACACAACCAGCACAACTATCCAAGTAGTCCTTGGAAGCATCGGTTAGTCCATTATAAAAGATATAAAGTATTTCATTTTTCTTAGGAGGATGATCAGGCAAAGCATTAAGTAACCGGAGAAGACTCCCCCAAGCTTGTGGGAGACTCTCTTCTTTGATTTGCAAAAAATTATATATTTCCTGCAAGGCAGCTTGTTTCTTATGAGCAGGGAAATATTTAGTAGAGAAGTAATAAATCATATCCTGGGGACTATGCACACAACCAGGAGAAAGAGAATTATACCAAGTCTTAGCATCACCCTTTAATGAGAACGGAAATATCTTAAGGATATAAAAATAGCGAGACTTCTCATCATTAGTAAATAGGGTAGCTATATCATTCAACTTGGTAAGATGTGCCACAACAGTTTCAGATTCAAGGCCATAAAAAGGATTAGATTCAACTAAAGTAATAATCTCAGGATCAATAGAGAATTCATAATCCTTTTCAGTAACACTGATAGGTGAAGTAGCAAAAGCAGGGTCGGGTTTCATTCTAGCATTAAGAGACTGCTGCTTCCATTTAGCTAATAATTTGTTAAGATCATATCTATCATTGCAAGCAAAGATTTCCCTAGTAGCTTCTTCATTCATAACATAACCCTTAGGAACAATAGGCAATACATAATCATTGGGAGAACCTTCAGCATCACTATCATTAATAATAGGTTCTTCAGTAATTTCATTCCCCCTAACTCTAGCAAGTAGTTCATCAAGAAATTCACCTAATGGCAAAGTAGTATCACGCACAGAAGTAGTTTCATCATGCATAGCAGAAGTGGCATCATCAACAGCATGCGACATATCAGAATTCATAGAAGTAGCAGGTTTAGGTGTCGCAAGCTTACTAATAATGGAAGGAGAATCTAGTGCAGACCTAGATGGCAGTTCCTTACCTCCCCTCGTAGTTGAGGGCAAAATCTTGGTTCTGTCGTCTTTCAAGTGCTTCATAGTGATCAACAGATATAGATCCCAAGTGACACAGAGAATAGAGCTACGCTCCCCGGCAACGGCGCCAGAAATTAGTCTTGATAACCCACAACTGTAGGGGATCGCAACAGCTTTTGAGGGTAAAGTATTCAACCCAAATTTATTGATTCGACACAAGGGGAGCCAAAGAATATTCTTGAGTATTAGCAGCTGAGTTGTCAATTCAACCACACCTAGATAACTTAGTATCTGCAGCAAAGTATTTAGTAGCAAAGTAGTATGATAATAAAAGTAACGGTGGCAAAAGTAAAGATAATAGTTTTTGGGTTTTTGTAGTAGTTATAACAGTAGCAACGGAAAAGTAAATAAGCGAAGAACAATATGTGAAAAGCTCGTAGGCAATGGATTAGTGATGGATAATTATGCCGGATGCGATTCCTCATGCAGTAGTTATAACATAGGGTGACACAGAACTAGCTCCAATTCATCAATGTAATGTAGGCATGTATTCCGTAAATAGTCATACGTGCTTATGAAAAAGAACTTGCATGACATCTTTTGTCCTACCCTCCCGTGGTAGAGGGGTCCTAACTAAAACTAAGGGATATTAAGGCCTCCTTTTAATAGAGAACCGGAACAAAGCATTAGCACATAGTGAATACATGAACTCCTCAAACTACGGTCATCACCGAGAAGTATCCCGATTATTGTCACTTCGGGGTTGTCGGATCATAACACATAATAGGTGACTATAGACTTGCAAGATAGGATCAAGAACACACATATATTCATGAAAACATAATAGGTTCAGATCTGAAATCATGGCACTCGGGCCCTAGTGACAGGCATTAAGCATAGCAAAGTCATAGCAACATCAATCTCAGAACATAGTGGATACTAGGGATCAAACCCTAACAAAACTAACTTGATTACATGGTAAATCTCATCCAACCCATCACCGTCCAACAAGCCTACGATGGAATTACTCACGCACGGCGGTGAGCATCATGAAATTGGTGATGGAGGATGGTTGATGATGATGACAACGACGAATCCCCCCTCTCCGGAGCCCCGAACGGACTCCAGATCAGCCCTCTCGAGAGAGATTAGGGCTTGGCGGCGGCTCTGTGTCGTAAAACGCGATGAAACTTTCTGTCTGATTTTTTTCTCCCCGAACGTGAATATATGGAGTTGGAGTTGAGGTTGGTGGAGGTCCAAGGGGGCCATGAGATAGGGGGGCGCGCCCTAAGGGGGGGTGCGCCCCCCTGTCTCGTGGACAGCCCTGGGCCCCCTGGTGTATTTCTTTCGCCCAGAATTTCTTATTAATTCCAAAAAGTGCCTCCGTGGATTTTCAGGACATTCAGAGAACTTTTCTTTTCTACACATAAAACAACATCATGGCAGTTCTGCCGAAAACAGCGTCAGTCCGGGTTAGTTTCATTCAAATCATGCAAGTTAGAGTCCAAAACAAGGTCAAAAGTGTTTGGAAAAGTAGATACATTGGAGACGTATCACCCACCACCCACCACAGCTAGATAGGTTATTCCCCGCTGGAAAAGAAAATAGGTTTCGCCGTGGCAGCCTCTCCACCTCACTCTGTGCATTTGAAAACCGAACCGAAAAACCATACGGAGAATAAACGGAACCGAACCAATTTTATGGTTTTTGTGGTTTATGGTTTCGGTATGGTATGAACTTTTCATACCGATTTGAACTTTGGTTTTTATGCTATTAATACGTCCCCAACGTATCTATAATTTTTGATTGTTCCATGCTATTATATTACCCGTTTTGGATGTTTATGGGCTTTACTTTACACTTTTATATCATTTTTGGACCTAACCTACTAACCGGAGGCGCAGCCCAAATTGCTATTTTTTTGCCTATTTCAGTGCTTCGAAGAAAAGGAATATCAAACAGAGTCCAAACGGAATGAAACCTTCGGGAGCGATCTTTTTGGAACAAACATGATCCAGGGGACTTGGAGTGGACGTCAAGCAACAGAGGAGGTGGCCACGAGGGTGCCCGGCATGCCCCTAGGGGTGGGCGCCCCCCCACCTTCGTGGGCCCCTCGAGCATCCACTAACCTATTTCTTCCTCCTATATATACCCACGTACCCCGAAAACATCCAGGATCACCACGAAAACCTAATTCCACTGCCGCAACCTTCTGTATCCATGAGATCCCATCTTGGAGCCTTCGCCGGCGCTCCGTCGGAGGGGGAATCGACCATGGAGGGCCTCTACATCATTTTCAAGGCCTCTCCTATGAGTTGTGAGTAGTTTACCATAGACCTTCAGGTCCATAGTTATTAGATAGATGGCTTCTTCTCTCTCTTTGAATCTGAATACAAAGTTCTCCTCGATGTTCTTGGAGATCTATTCGATGTAACTCTTTTTCCGGTGTGTTTGTCGAGATCCGATGAATTGTGGGTTTATGATCAAGTTTATCTATGAGAAATATTTGAATCTCCTCTGCATTCTTTTATGTGTGATTAAGTTAGCTTTGCAAGTCTCTTTGAATTATCAGTTTGGTTTGGCCTACTAGATTGATCTTTCTTGGAATGGTAGAAGTGCTTAGCTTTGGGTTCAATCTTGCGGTGTCCTTTCCTAGTGACAGCAGGGGCAGCAAGGCGCGTATTGTATTCTTGTCATCGAGGATAAAAAGATGGGGTTTATATCATATTGCATGAGTTTATCCCTCTACATCATGTCATCTTTCTTAATGCGTTACTCTGTTCTTTATGAACTTAATACTCTGGATGCAAGAAGGAGTCGGTCGATGTGTGGAGTAATAGTAGTAGATGCAGGTAGGAGTCGATCTACTTGTCACAGGCGTGATGCCTATATACATGATCATGCCTAGATAATCTCATAACTATTCACTTTTCTATCAATTGCTCGATAGTAATTTGTTCACCCACCGTAATACTTATGCTATCTTGAGAGAAGCCACTAGTGAAACCTATGGCCCCCAGGTCTATCTTTTATCATATAAGTTTACCCTCTACTTTTATTTGTATCTATGTCATAAAAATACCAAAAATATTTATCTTATTATATTATCTCTATCAGATCTCACTTTCGCAAGTGGCCTTGAAGGGATTGACAACCCCTTTATTGTGTTGGTTGCGAGGTTCTTGTTTGTTTGTGTAGGTGCGTGGGACTTCTGAGGAGCCTCCTACTGGATTGATACCTTGGTTCTCAAAAACTGAGGGAAATACTTACGCTACTTTGCTGCATCACCCTTTCCTCTTCAAGGAAAACCAACGCAAGCTCAAGACGTAGCAAGAAGGATTTCTGGCGCCGTTGCCGGGGAGGTCTTCGCTCAAGTCAAGACATACAAGGTACCCATCACAAACTTATCTCCCTCGCATTACATTATTTGTCATTTGCCTCTCATTTTCCTCTCCCCCACTTCACCCTTGCCGTTTTATTTGCCCTCTCTTTCCCAATCTCCTCTCTCTTTCGCTTCCCTTTTTGTTTGCTTGTGTGTTGGATTGCTTGTCACGATGGCGCCAGATAATACCAAATTGTGTGACTTTTCCAATACCAATAATAATGATTTCCTTAGTACTCTGATTGCTCCTCTTAATGATGTTGAGTCTTGCAAAATCAATGCTGCTTTGTTGAATCTTGTTATGAAAGATCAATTCTTCGGCCTTCCTAGTGAAGATGTCGCTACCCATCTAAACTACTTTGTTGATTTGTGTGAGATGCAAAAGAAGAAAGATACGGATAATGATATTGTTAAATTGAAGTTATTTCTGTTTTCACTTAGAGATCGTGCTAAAGTTTGGTTTTCGTCTTTGCCTAAAAATAGTATTGATTCATGGAATAAGTGCAAAGATGCTTTTATCTCTAAGTATTTTCCTCCCACTAAGATCATCTCTATTAGGAACGATATTATGAATTTTAAACAACTTGATCATGAGCATGTTGTCCAATCTTGGGAAAGAAAATTAATGATTCGCAATTGCCCTACTCATGGTTTGAACTTATGGATGATCATACAAAATTTTTATGCCGGATTGAATTTTGCTTCTAGAAATCTTTTAGATTCGGCCGCAGGAGGCACTTTTATGGAAATCACCTTAGGAGAAGCTACTAAACTCCTTGATAACATTATGGCTAATTATTCTCAATGGCACACCAAAAGATCTACTAGTAAAAAAGTGCATGCTATAGAAGAAATTAATGTTTTGAGTGGAGAGATGGATGAACTTATGAAATTGTTTGCTACTAAGAGTGCTCCTATTGATCCCAATGATATGCCTTTGTCTACTTTGATTGAGAATAATAATGAATCTATGGATGTGAATTTTGTTGGTAGGAATAATTTTGGTAACAACGCTTATAGAGGAAACTTTAATCCTAGACCATTCCCTAGCAATTCCTCTAATAATTATGGTAATTCTTACAACAATTCTTATGGAAATTTTAATAAGATTCCCTCTGATTTTGAGAATAGTGTTAAAGAATTTATGATCTCTCAAAAGAATTTTAATGCTTTGCTTGAAGAAAAATTGCTTAAAGTTGATGATTTGGCTAGGAACGTTGATAGACTTTCGCTTGATGTTGATTCTTTGAAACTTAGATCTACTTCTCCTAAGCATGATATCAATGAGTCTCTCAAAGCCATGAGAATTTCCATTGATGTGTGCAAAGAAAGAACCGCTAGATTGCGTGCTAAGAAAGATTTCTTTGTAAAAGCATGTTCTTCTAGTTTCCATGAAAATAATAATGAAGATCTAAAAGTTATTGATGTGTCCCCTATTAAATCTTTATTTTTCAATATGAATCTTAATAATGATGGGACTGGAGATGAGTCAACTATAGTTAAAAGGCGTCCCAATTTTTCGGAGTTTTTAGATCTTGATGCTAATTTTGGTAAAAGAGGGATTGTAAAGGTCAAGACTTTAAATAGCATTGAACCCACTATTATGGATTTCAAGGAATTTAATTATGACAATTGTTCTTTAATAGATTGTATTTCCTTGTTGCAATCCGTGCTGAATTCTCCTCATGCTTATAGTCAAAATAAAGCTTTTACCAAACATATTGTTGATGCCTTGATGCATTCTTATGAGGAAAAACTTAATTTGGAAGTTTCTATACCTAGAAAATTTTATGATGAGTGCGAACCTACTATAAAGATTAAACTTAAAGATCATTAGTGCTATGCTTTGTGTGATTTGGCTGCTAGTGTTTCCACGATTCCAAAAACTCTATGTGATATTCTAGGTTTCCATGATTTTGATGATTGCTCTTTAAATTTGCACCTTGTGGATTCCACCATTAAGAAACCTATGGGAAGGATCAATGATCTTCTTATGGTTGCAAATAGGAATTATGTGCCCGTGGATTTTATCGTTCTTGACATAGATTGCAATCTTTCATGTCCTATTATTCTTGGTAGACCTTTCCTTAGAACGATTGGTGAAATTATTGATATGAAGGAAGGGAATATTAGATTCCAATTTCCATTAAGGAAAGGCATGGAGCACTTTACAAGAAATAAAGTCAAATTACCTTATTAATCTATCATACGAGCTACTTATGAATTGAGTGCCAAAGATGGCACTACTTAGATCTATCCTCACTTTTATGCCTAGCTAGGGGCGTTAAACGATAGCGCTAGTTGGGAGGCAACCCAATTTTATTTTTGTTTCTTGCTTTTTTCTTCTGTTTAGTAATAAATATTTCATCTATCTTCTGTTTAGATGTGTTTTCATGTTTTAATGAGTGTTTGTGCCATATAGAACCTATAGGATAACCTACAGTGATAGTTGATTTGATTCTACTGAAAAAACAGAAACTTCGCAGGCACGAAAATAATTTTAGTAATTCACAGAAACGTGATTTTGCGTTGATTCTTTTTGCTGTAGATCAATAGACAAATTTCCCAGGACTTCCTATTTTGGTAGGAGTTTTAGAGTTCCAGAAGTATTCGAGAGTTATAGATTGCTACAGACTGTTCTGTTTTTGACAGATTCTGTTTTTCGTGTGTCGTTTGCTTATTTTGATGCATCTATGGCTAGTATCGGTGGGTATGAACCATAGAGAAGTTGTAATACAGTAGGTTTAACACCAATATAAATAAATAATGAGTTCATTACAGTATCTTATGTGGTGGTGTTTCTTTCTTGCACTAACGGAGCTTATGAGATTTCCTGTTGAGTTTTGTGTTGTGAAGTTTTCAAGTTTTGGGTAAAGATTTGATGGATTATGGAATAAGGAGTGGAAAGAGCCTAAGCTTGGGGATTCCCATGGAACCCCAAGATATTCAAGGATAACCAAAAGCCTAAGCTTGGGGATGCCCCGGAAGGCATCCCCTCTTTCGTCTTCATCTATCGGTAACTTTACTTGGAGCTATATTTGTATTCGCCACATGATATGTGTTTTGCTTGGAGCGTCTTGTATGATATTAGTCTTTGATTTTTAGATTACTACAATCATCCTTTCTGTACACACCTTTTGGGAGAAACCCACTTGATTTATAATTTATTAGAATACTCTATGTGCTTCACTTATATCTTTTGAGTTAGATAGTTTTGCTCTATGTGCTTCACTTATGCTTTTTAGAGCACGGCGGTGGCTTGATTTTGTTGAAATTGTTGATCTCTCATGCTTCACTTATATTATTTTGAGAGTCTTTTAGAACAGCATGGTATTTTCTATGGTTATAAAATTAGTCCTAGAATGATGGGCATCCAAGTTGGGTATAATAAAAACTGTCATAGGAAGTGAATTGGATGCTATGATCAATTTGATACTTGATAATTGTTTTGAGATATAGAGGTGGTGATATTAGAGTCATGATAGTTGGGTGATTGTGAATTTAAAGAATACTTGTGTTGAAGTTGGCAAGCCCCGTAGCATGCACGTATGGTAAAAGTTGTGTAACAAATTTATTGCATGGGGTGCTCTTTTGATTGCCTTCCCTTGTGTGGAGGTTGGGCGCGCGATGGTTAACTCCTACAAACCTCCCCCCTAGGAGCATGTGTAGTAGTACTTTGCTTCGAGGGCTAATAAAACTTTTGCAATAAGTATATGAGTTCTTTATGACTAATGTGAGTCCATGGATTATACACACTTTTACCCTTCCATCATTGCTAGCCTCTTCGGTACCGTGCATTGCCCTTTCTCACCTTTAGAGTTGGTGCAAACTTCGCCGGTGCATCCAAACCCCGTGATACGTACGCTCTATCACACATAAACCTCCTTATATCTTCCTCAAAACAGCCACCGTACCTACCTATTATGGCATTTCCATAGCCATTTCGAGATATATTGCCATGCAACTTTCCACCATTCCGTTTATCATGACACGCATCATCATTGCCATATTGCCTTGCATGATTATGCAGTTGACATCGTATTTGTGGCAAAGCCACTGAGGGAGTCCTGGACTAGAGGGTGTCCGGATAGCCGAACTATCATCATCGGCCGGACTCCAAGACTATGAAGATACAAGATTGAAGACTTCGTCCCGTGTCCGGATGGGACTTTCCTTGGCGTGGAAGGCAAGCTTGGCGATACGGATATGTAGATCTCCTACCATTGTAACCGACTCTGTGTAACCCTAGCCCTCTCCAGTCTTTATATAAACCGGATGGTTTTAGTCCATAGGACGAACAACAATCATACCATAGGCTAGCTTCTAGGGTTTAGCCTCCTTGATCTCGTGGTAGATCTACTCTTGTAATACCCACATCATCAATATTAATCAAGGAGGACGTAGGGTTTTACCTCCATCAAGAGGGCCCGAACCTGGGTAAAACATCCTGTCCCTTGTCTCCTGTTACCATCCGCCTAGACGCACAGTTCGGGACCCCCTACCCGAGATCCGCCGGTTTTGACACCGGCATTGGTGCTTTCATTGAGAGTTCCTCTGTGTCGTCACCAATAGGCTCGATGGCACCTTCGATCATCAACAACGACGCGGTCCAGGGTGAGACTTTTCTCCCTGGACAGATCTTCGTATTCGGCGGCTTTGCACTGCGGGCCAATTCTTTCGGCCATCTGGAGCAGATCGAAAGCTATGCCCCTGGCCGCCAGGTCAGATTTGGAAGTCTGAACTTCATGGCTGACATCCGCGGAGACTTGATCTTCGATGGATTCGAGCCACAGCCGAGCGCGCCGCACTGTCACGATGGGCATGATTTAGCTCTGCTGCCGGACAGTGCCCTGGAGGCCGCACATGAGTCCGCTCCGACCCTCAATCCGGAGCCGGCTGTGCAGATCGAGGACGGGTGGTTAGACACCGCCTCGGGGGCTGCAACCTCTATGGCGATAGAGCCGAATACCGACCTTGTCCCTTGTGAAGCTCGTGACTCCGAGGTGCCGGACTCCTTGCCGGACTCCGAACCTCCTACGCCCCCTCCAATCGAATCCGATTGGGCGCCGATTGTGGAGTTCACCGCTACGTACATCTTTCAGCACTCACCTTTCGGCGACAACCTGAGTTTGCTAAAGTATCTCTCGTTATCAGGAGAGCCCTGGCCGGACTGCGGTCAGGACGGTTGGGATGCGGACGACGAAGAAATTCAAATCCCACCCACCACCCACTTAGTAGCCACTGTCGACGATCTAACCGACATGCTAGACTTCGACTCCGAAGACATCGACGGTATGGACGACTATGCCGGAGACGACCAAGAACTAGCGCCTACTGGGCACTGGAAAGCCACCTCGTCATATGACATATACATGGTGGATATCCCAAAGGATGGGAATGGCGAGGGAACAGCGGAGGAAGACCCCTCCAAGAAACAGCCCAAGCGCCAGCGTCAGCGGCGCTGCTCTAAATCCCGCCACAGCAAGAATGGAGATTCCAGCACCAGAGATAATAATACCCCAGACAGTGCCGAAGAAACCCCCCTCCAGCAAGATTCAGCACAGGAGGACGGAGAAGCCAGCCCTCATGAGAGAGCGGCAGACGAAGAGGTAGAGGAGGATAATTACATGCCTCCCTCCGGAGACGAGGCAAGCCTCGATGACGATGAATTTGTCGTGCCTGAGGATCCCATTGAACAAGAGCGTTTTAAACGCAGGCTTATGGCCATGGCAAACAGCCTCAAGAAAAAGCAGCAACAGCTTAGAGCTGATCAAGATCTGCTAGCCGACAGATGGACTGAAGTCCTTGCGGCCGAAGAGCATGAGCTCGAACGCCCCTCCAAAAGCTACCCCAAATGCAAGTTGCTCCCCCGATTAGAGGAGGAGGCATATAAACCTGCATCACCAGCGCACAATACGGCTGACCGACCACCTCGTGGCCGCGACAGAGAGGCCTCTAGGCCCTCCACTAGAACCGTACCCCGGCATCGCTCGAAAAGCACAAGGCCACAGGGGAACGCTCCGGACTTGCGAGATATATTGGAGGATAGGGCAAGACAATCAAGATCGATCTACGGATCACGTGGGCGCCCCATGACACGTGACGACAACCGTCGCGCCAGACACAGCAAGTCCGGCCGAACACAGTAGACAAAGCTCGCTTGAGCTCCGTCGTGATATAGCCCAATACAGAGGCGCCTCACACCCACCATAATTCACAGATGAAGTAATGGATCATCAAATCCCCGAAGGGTTTAAACCCGTGAATATTGAATCCTATGATGGCACAACAAACCCCGCGGTTTGGATCAAAGACTATCTCCTTCATATCCACATGGCCCGCGGTGACGATCTTCACGCCATCAAATACCTCCCACTCAAGCTTAAAGGACCAGCTCGGCATTGGCTTAACAGCTTGCCAGCAGAATCAATTGGGTATTGGGAGGACCTGGAAGCCGCATTCCTTGATAACTTCCAGGGCACGTATGTGCGACCACCAGACGCTGACGACCTAAGCCACATAATTCAACAGCCAGACGAATCGGCCAGACAATTCTGGACACGGTTCTTAACTAAGAAAAATCAAATCGTCGACTGTCCGGATGTGGAGGCCCTCGTGACCTTCAAACATAACATCCGCGACGAGTGGCTTGCCCGGCACCTGGGACAGGAAAAGCCGAAATCCATGGCAGCCCTCACATCACTCATGACCCGCTTCTGCGCGGGAGAGGATAGCTGGCTAGCCCGCAACAACAACCTCAGCAAAAACTCTGGCAGTCCGGATACCAAGGACCGCAACGGCAGGTCGCGTCGCAACAAGAACAAACGCCGCATTAACGGCGACAATAATGAGGATACGGCAGTCAATGCCGGATTCAGAGGCTCTAAACCCGGTCAGCGGAAAAAGCCATTCAAGAGAACTACTCCGGGTCCATCCAATTTGGACCGAATACTCGATCGCTCGTGCCAGATACACGGCACCCCCGAAAAGCCAGCCAACCACACCAACAGGGACTATTGGGTATTCAAGCAGGCAGGCAAGCTAATTGCCGAAAACAATGGCAAGGGGCTGCATAGCGATGACGAAGAAGAGACCCGACCGCCGAACAATAGAGGACAGAAGGGTTTCCCCCCACAAGTGCGGACGGTGAACATGATATACGCAACCCACATACCCAAGAGGGAGTGGAAGCGTGCACTCAGGGACATATACACGATGGAGCCAGTCGCCCCAAAGTTCAACCCATGGTCCTCCTGCCCGATCACTTTTGATCGAAGGGACCACCCCACCAGCATCCGCCACGGCGGATTCGCCGCATTGGTTTTAGACCCAATCGTCGATGGATTTCACCTCACCAGAGTCCTGATGGACGGCGGCAGCAGCCTGAACCTGCTTTATCAGGACACAGTGCGCAAGATGGGCATAGACCCCTCAAGGATTAAACCCACAAAGACGACCTTCAAAGGCGTCATCCCAGGTGTAGAGGCCAATTGTACAGGCTCAGTTACACTAGAAGTGGTTTTCGGATCCCCGGATAACTTCCGAAGCGAGGAGTTAATCTTCGACATAGTTCCGTTCCGCAGCGGCTATCATGCTCTGCTCGGACGGACCGCGTTTGCAAAGTTCAACGCGGTGCCGCACTACGCATACCTCAAGCTCAAGATGCCAGGCCCTCGAGGAGTCATCACGGTCAACGGAAACACTGAACGCTCCCTCCGAACAGAGGAACATACAGCGGCTCTCGCGACAGAAGTACAATGCAGCCTCTTAAGGCAATTCTCGAGTCCGGCCATTAAGCGACCGGACACGGCTAAACGCCCGGAGTAACCTACAACAAGACCAACTGGCACGTTCCGAGCACGCGTAGCAATGCGGCCCCAACCCTAGCCCTCGCAAAATTACAAGACTGGTCCATCGCGTACATCATTACGCTCTGGAGATACCATGGGCATAGGAGGAGGGGCACGACCACGACAGGCCCAGAATGCGGCTCAACCACTTCAGGGGCTCCCAAGTGTGTCATTCTTTTTTTCTTTTTCTTTCTTACCCACAGGACTCCGTTCACCAGAGGCCCTGTCCGGAAGTAGACCGGCCGAACTCACGATGCAACAACCAGGGAAGGAGAAAGGCTACGACGAATATCCAGGTGGTCTCCATTACGAGCATTAAATCTGTTTTATACACCATTCCGCAGCCTACCCCTGGAGGGGGACATGTTTAATAGTCCCATCCCTTGCTTACCGCACTATTTGTATCGTTCTGCATTCATGGCAGTATTTCTTGAATAAACAATGCAGCACCTTTTTGCTTATAATTGCATTCCTTTCTTATACATATGTTCATTATGACATGTCGCATCCGTACACTTTGGTACGGCTAAATACACCAGGGGCTTAAGTTCCCCACATGATGGTGTGATAAGTCCGAACACTTTCACAAGTGCGCCACCCCGAACTTATAGCATTATATGCATCGGCTCCGAATCATGTCTTGGGTCAATAGTTGGGTTTGCCCGGCTCCCATGTTTTGGTACCTTACATTCCGTTGTATCGGCTAAGGTAGCACAAGAGAACCACTGCGATTGCGCCCCAGTTGAGCTGGTCGAGCGCCTCAGTGGAGAAAGCTAAAACTGACCGTCATGATGAGGCGAGAGACGGTCGCTGTTCGAGAGGTTTTTTTCGAGTCCCTAAAGACTTATGCCGCTTAGAGCGAGGAACCGGCTTTGTCCGGCCCAGGCGTGGATAGCGCCCCGAATTCGGCCTTCCGAACACTAGGGGCTTCGCTGAAATTTAAAATTATAGAATTCTATGGCTAAGTGAGAGTGTTCAAGCATTATAAGTCTGGTTGCCTCGTTCGTTGTGTTGAGCGCCTCCCTAGATGGACCCAAATATGGGAACAAGAGTGCTCAAATTTATCCCGAACACCCTAGCACTCGTGGCATGGGGGCTGAAGTCGACGACTTGCCATCTCTCGGATTTGGTAAACAACCGCACAGAAGGTAATATTTTAAATCAACAAGCGTTGATTAGCGCATATGAACAAAGTTTTCAGCGCACAGGATAACAAAATGCGAGTCTACTCAAATATTACATTTTTGGAGCACTCACCCGCAATAATGCGGGCACCCTTCAGGACTCCCTTATAATACATCTCGGGCGTGCGATACTCCTTGCCCGGCGGTGGCGGGTCCATCAAAAGCTTCTCAGCATCCATCTTGCCCCATTGCACCTTAGCACGGGCAAGGGCCCGACGGGCACCTTCAATACAGGCGGATTGCTTGATGACCTCAACCCATGGACAAGCATCCACCAGCCGCCGCACCAGGCCGAAGTAGCTCCCAGGCATGGCCTCCTTGGGCCACAGCCGAACTATGAGGCCCTTCATGCCCTGTTCGGCCACCTTGTGGAGCTCGACCAGCTGCTTCAGCTGGTCGCTAAGGGGCACCGGATGTCCGGCCTCAACATACTAAGACCAGAAGACCTTCTCCGTCGAGCTCCCCTCCTCGGCCCTGTAGAAAGCGGCAGCATCGGACACGCTGCAGCGCAGATCTGCGAACGCTCCTGGAGAGCTCCGAATTTGGGTAAGTAACAGGTAATTCACATTCACATGCTTGCTTTGCATGAAAAATGCCTTACCTGCCGCTATTTTCTTCAATGCCTCGATTTCCTGAAGGGCCTTGTGGGCTTTGGCCTTAGCGGCTTTGGCACTCTCAAGAGCCGATGCAAGCTCGGACTCTCGAGTCTTCGAGTCGCGCTCCAAACTCTCATGCTTTTCCATGAGAGCCTGGAGCTCTTGCTATACCTCCGCCACCCGCGCCTCCTGCTTCTCTCGCCCAGCACGCTCCACGGCCGCATTACGTTCGGCCGCGGACACCGCCTCCTTTAGGGTCGCCACATCGTTCGTGGCCCCTGAAGTACCCACGTTATCCTTGTCATTTCTATTGCAACCAAATCCTTTTCTGTAAGGTACAACTTTAATGAGGTTTTACTCACCTTCCTTGTCCTCGAGCTGCTTCTTGGCACGGCCGAGCTCGTTCTCGGACCGCTTGAGGCTTTGCTTCAAAGCATCGATCTCTGCAGTCAGTGCGGCAGAGGTCAGCAGCACCGCCTGCAACCCCATATTGACATATTTTTTAAGACTCCTGCGTATATATTTTTAGATCCTCAGTCCGGCTTTTCTTTCCGAACACCGAACCGAGCATCAGGGGCTACTATCTATGCGGTACTATTTTACATATATTAATATTCTTACCTCAAAGCCTGTTAGAAGGCTGCTGCAGGCTTTGGTCAACCCGCTTTTGGCGAGCTGAACCTTCTGAATCACCGCACTCATGACAGTGCGGTGTTCCTCCTCGATGGAAGCGCCGTTGAGCGCCTCCAGCAAGTTATCCTGCGCCTTCGGTTGGACGGAGGCCGCTAGCGTCACGGTCTTGCCCTTCTTACGAAGGGGCCGCCTGCCGGACTCCGGAACCACTGGGGGTTCCGGTGCGGAGTCCGGTACGAAGTCCGAGAGGTTGCCCTGTGGCATCTCCGGGGCCTCCTCCTCCGGGTGGGTCCCTCTCTGGGATCCCACCTCAGCGTCGTCGGTGTCACGGGGGGTGGAGGCGGTTGGAAGTGAAGTACTATTCACATCCAACGTACCCAAGGTCCCGCTCGACGAAGCGGCAAGATCGTCCTTGGGCGGACTGCAGGGTTGTATGCGGCATTAGAAAGACATCGTGTGGCAAAAAGAAAAACCATGAAGTTATTCGGGAGTCCCGATACTTACGATCTTGCCAGGGGCTTGGCTCTTGAAGGCCAATCCTCGTCGTCTTCACCGGCGTTGGCGGAATAGTCCGGGGGAAGAGTCCTTCCCTTCTTGGACCCTTCGGCCTCCCTCGTTGGGGAGGCCTTCCTTTTCTTCCCTCCCCCTGCTGGAGGAGAGGCCTCTTTCTTCTCCTCCTCGTCCTCATGGGAGGAGTCCGCCTCGGAGTCATCGGATGATGAGTCCGATAACACCTGAAAATGGGAACTCTTTCGAGTGCTCGTGGCCTTCTTCTTGGCCTTCTTCTCCGGCACCACGTGGGGTGCCGGAACCAGCAGCCCCGTTAAGCGGGCGTCCGCTGGGTCTTCTGGCAAAGGGGCCAGACAGTTTGTCCGCTCGGCCTTCTTCAGCCAGTCCTATCAAAGGAGAGGGAGTTTAGATCCCGCATAGAGTCAAACTATGGAATACAAGTGTCCCGTAAAGGGTAGAATCGCTTACCTCGCTAGCCTGGCGCTGCGAGCTGAATCCGCGATCTTCGGTAGCGGATGCGGGAGCCTCGGCGCCCTTAAACAGCACCTTCCAGGCATCTCCATACGTAGTGTCGAAGAGCCTGCTCAAGGTTCGGTGCTGGGCCCGATCAAACTCCCGCAATTTGAAGGCCCGTTGTTGGCACGGGAGAATCCGGCGGATGAGCATGACCTGGACTACGTTGACAAGCATGAGCTTCTTGTTCACTAGCTTTTGGACACAGGCTTGGAGTCCGGTCAGCTCCTCCGAATCGCCCCAGGTCAGGCCACTCTCTTTCCAAGAGGTGAGCCGTGTGGGGATGCCAGATCTGAATTCGGGGGCCACTGCCCATTTAGGGTCACGCGGCTCGGTGATGTAGAACCACCCCGATTGCCACCCCTTGATGGTTTCCACAAAGGCGCCCTCAAGCCAAGTAACGTTGGGCATCTTGCCCACCATGGTGCCTCCGCACTCCGCTTGGCTGCCCTTCACAACCTTCGGCTTGACATTGAAGGTCTTGAGCCACAAGCCGAAGTGGGGCTGGATGCAGAGGAAGGCCTCGCACACGACGATAAACGCCGAGATGTTGAGGATGAAATTCGGGGCCAGATCATGGAAATCCAGGCCGTAGTAGAACATGAGCCCCCGGACAAAGGGATGAAGTGGGAAGCCCAGTCCGCGGAGGAAATGAGGAAGGAATACCACCCTCTCATGGGGCCCGGGGGTGGGGATGAGCTGCCCCTCGTCGGGGAGCCGGTGCGCGATGTCGCTGGACAGATATCCGGCGCTGCGCAGCTTCTTGATGTGCCCCTCCGTAATGGAGGAGGCCATCCACTTGCCTCCCGCTCTGGACATAGTTGGAGAAGGTTGAGGTGAGATGTGCGGACTTGGGCGCTGGAGCTTGAGTGCGCGGAGATGGATAAGCAAAGGAGGAAGAAGGCGCAGGTAAAAAGGTGGATCCTTATCCCCTTATATATGGGCGGACGAAACTATGCGTCCCCACCGGCCTGGTAAAACTCGCTTTTCTCCCAAGAACCACAATCAATAGCACGGTTGGGTTACCCACGCCCGTATTGATGAGAATCCCAGAACAAGGGGAACACGATCTCTGCTTTGACAAGACGTGCCAAGGAAACCGCTTCGCTAAACGCGCTGAGGTGGTATAACAAAAACAATTCAAGTAAAGGCTTGGTTATGGTGTGACGTCACGCCACGGAATACGTCAGCAGATTGAACTTGTGTAAATATTATTCTCTCTACGGTGGAATGTGGAATTTATTTTGTAGAGCCGGACAATATCCTGGTGTTCACAATCTTTTATAAATTATTCGTAGAAGGAACCCGCCTTGCAATGCCGAAGACAATATGCGCGCCGGACTCGTCATCATTGAAGCCTGGTTTAGGGGCTACTGAGGGAGCCCTGGACTAGGGGGTGTCCGGATAGCCGAACTATCATCATCGGCCGGACTCCAAGACAATGATACAAGATTGAAGACTTCGTCCCGTGTCCGGATGGGACTTTCCTTGGCGTGGAAGGCAAGCTTGGCGATACGGATATGTAGATCTCCTACCATTGTAACCGACTCTGTGTAACCCTAGTCCTCTCCGGTTTCTATATAAACCTGATAGTTTTAGTCCATAGGACGAACAACAATCATACCATAGGCTAGCTTCTAGGGTTTAGCCTCCTTGATCTCGTGGTAGATCTACTCTTGTAATACCCACATCATCAATATTAATCAAGTAGGACGTAGGGTTTTACCTCCATCAAGAGGGCCCAAACCTGGGTAAAACATCGTGTCCCTTGTCTCCTGTTACCATCTGCCTAGACGCACAGTTCGGGACCCCCTACCCGAGATCCATCGGTTTTGACACCGATAGCCCCCATGCATAATTTTTCATACATGTCACTCTTGATTCATTGCCCATCCCGGTACACCGCCGGAGGCATTCATATAGAGTCATATCTTGTTCTAGTTCTGAGTTGTATATCATGAGTTGTAAAAAAATAGAAGTGTGATGATCATCATTATTAGAGCATTGTCCCAAATAGAAAAAAAGAAAAAAAAGGAAAGGACAAATAAAAAAAGGAAAGGCCCAAAAAAAGAAGGGGGACAATGCTACTATCTTTTTCCACACTTGTGCTCCAAAGTAGCACCATGTTCTTCATATAGAGAGTCTCATATGTTGTCACTTTCATATACTAGTGGGAATTTTTCATTATAGAACTTGGCTTGTATATTCCTACAATGGGCTTCCTCAAAATTCCCTAGGTCTTCATGAGCAAGCAAGTTGGATGCACACCCACTTAGTTTCTTTTGTTGAGCTTTCATACATTTATAGCTCTAGTGCATCCGTTGCATGGCAATCCCTACTCCTCATGTTGACATCAATTGATGGGCATCTCCATAGCCCGTTGATTAGCCTCGTCAATGTGAGAATTTCTCCTTTTTTGTCTTCTCCACACAACCTCCATCATCATATTCTATTCCACCCGTAGTGCTATATCCATGGCTCACACTCATGTATTGCGTGAGAGTTGAAAAAGGTTGAAGCGCGTTAAAAAGTATGAACCAATTGCTTGGCTGAAACCGGGGTTGTTCTTGATGGGAGTATTTTGTGTGATGAAAATGAAACATAGCCTAACGATATGATTTTGTAGGGATGAACCTTCTAATGCCATGATATATTGAGAAGACATGATTGCTTAGTTAGTATGCTTGAAGTATTACTATTTCTTATGTCAATATGAAGTTTTATTTTGAATCATTTGGATCTAAACATTCATGCCACAATAAAGAAAATTACATTGAGAATTATGCTAGTTGCATTCCACATCAAAAATTCTGTTGTCATTTACCTACTCGAGGATGAGCAGGAATTAAGCTTGGGGATGCTTGATACGTCTCCAACGTATCTATAACTTTTGATTGTTCCGTGCTATTATATTACCCGTTTTGGATGTTTATGGGCTTTACTTTACACTTTTACATCATTTTTGGGACTAACCTACTACCAAAGGCCCATCCCGAATTGCTGTTTTTTTTGCCTATTTCAGTGTTTCGAAGAAAAGGAATATCAAACGGATTCCAAACGGAATGAAACCTTTGGGAGCAATCTTTTTGGAACAAACATGATCCAGGGGACTTGGAGTGGATGTCAAGCAACAGAGGAGGCGGCCACGAGGGTGCCCGGTGCGCCCCCTAGGGGTGGGCGCCCCCCACCCTCATGGGCCCCTCGAGCGTCCACTGACCTACTTCTTCCTCCTATATATACCCACGTACCCCGAAAACATCCAGGAGCACCACGAAAACCTAATTCCACCGCCGCAACCTTCTGTATCCGCGAGATCCCATCTTGGAGCCTTCGTTGGCGCTCCGCCGGAGGGGGAATCGACCACGGAGGGCCTCTACATCATCTCCAAGGCCTCTCCTATGAGTTGTGAGTAGTTTACCACAGACCTTCGGGTCCATAGTTATTAGCTAGATGGCTTCTTTTCTCTCTTTGAATCTCAATACAAAGTTCTCCTCAATCTTCTTGGAGATCTATTCGATATAACTCTTCTTCCGGTGTGTTTGTCGAGATCCGATGAATTGTGGGTTTATGATCAAGTTTATCTATGAGAAATATTTGAATCTCCTCTGAATTCTTTTATGTGTGATTAAGTTATCTTTGCAAGTCTCTTCGAATTATCAGTTTGGTTTGGCCTACTAGATTGATCTTTCTTGCAATGGGAGAAGTGCTTAGCTTTGGGTTCAATCTTGCGGTGTCCTTTCCCAGTGACAACAGGGGCAGCAAGGCGCGTATTGTATTGTTGCCATCGAGGATAAAAAGATGGGGTTTATATCATATTGCATGAGTTTATCCCTCTACATCATGTCATCTTTCTTAATGTGTTACTCTGTTCTTTATGAACTTAATACTCTAGATGCAGGCAGGAGTCGGTCGATGTGTGGAGTAATAGTAGTAGATGCAGGCAGGAGTCGATCTACTTGTCACGGACGTGATGCCTATATACATGATCATGCCTAGATAATCTCATAACTATTCGCTTTTCTATCAATTGCTGAACAGTAATTTGTTCACCCACCGTAATACTTATGCTATCTTGAGAGGAGCCACTAGTGAAACCTATGCGCCCCGGGTCTATCTTTTATCATATAAGTTTACCCTCTACTTTTATTTGCATCTTTACTTTTCCAATCTATATCATAAAAATACCAAAAATATTTATCTTATCATATTATCTCTATCAGATCTCACTTTCGCAAGTGGTCGTGAAGGGATTGACAACCCCTTTATTGCATTGGTTGCGAGGTTCTTGTTTGTTTGTGTAGGTGCGTGGGACTTCTGAGGGCCTCCTACTGGATTAATACCTTGGTTCTCAAAAACTGAGGGAAATACTTACGCTACTTTGCTGCATCACCCTTTCCTCTTCAAGGAAAACCAACACAAGCTCAAGACGTAGCAGGTATATGTCGAAAAACCGAACGGTTAACCGAATAAATCGAAGTAAAAAATAAAAATATATTTCTTGAGATGAACAACCATACAAGTTGTCATTTTTCTTGTACATGAATCAAATTCACCACTAAGCATGTAAATTTCTCTTGTAACAGTCATTTCTCTCTCTTGAAAATGCTAAGCACGTCCATAACCATCAACAAATGAATTAATGCATGCATCTATACTTATACATATAGTTATATACTATTTGTGTAAAATAGTATGTATTTTGAGTCAATTTGCAAATTATTGTTACGTCATTTTTAAATTTGCGTCAACTTTGGTTTTTATGGTATATACCGAAACGATACCAAAATAATTTGGTTTATACCAAAACCGAACCGTATTTTAATTTCATACCGTATTTACCGAAATATTAATACCGTATGATGAGGATATGTACCTAGGGTAGGGTCATATACCTATCATGGATACCTTACCCAAGGTAACCCTTAGAAGAAGCTACCTTCCAGTCGACTAAGAGGGACTTCACTCGACGAACCCAAGACACTCGACGATGAAGATAGCCATTCTACCATGAAGCTAACCACTCGACGACCAGGAGACCAAAGGTCACTCAGCACGCAACGGTTTGTCATTAGGTAGCTTTAATAGTCTTCATAGCACTTTATGAGGGAGTTACCAGTAACCCCCTGTCTTAATGTACTTTAAACCCCACATAACTGAGGGCCGGAGGGGTCTGGCGAACTCTATATAAGCCACCCCCCTCCTCAGTGTAGAGGGTTCGCACCCCTGTAACTCATATACACAGAGATCAGTCGACCGCCTCCGGGCTCCGAGACATAGGGCTGTTACTTCCTCCGAGAAGGGCCTGAACTCGCTAAACACCCGTGTGTACAATTACTCCATAGCTAGGACCTTGCCTTTCCATACTTACCCCCCATTCTACTGTCAGACTTAGAACCACGACAGTTGGCGCCCAACATGGGGCAGGTGTCTTAGCGACTTTTTTGGAGAAGTTGCAATTTGTCCGATCGCCTTCATCATGGTTTCCAGCGGAGCACTAGTCGAGGGCCACGAGATCCGTCTCGGTGCGCTCACTTTCATCGCCGACGACTCCGCTTGGCTCCAAGAGGCACCACTCGACATCGACGCGCTCCCCGTCCGCGGGACGACGCACTTTCGGGCGTGTGTCCGCGGTGTCTTGCTGCGGCAGCCGTCTACTCCATACCAATCGACTCCTGCGCCGTCCTCCCTCCCTGTCTCCCACTAGCGCAAGCGCTCTGGTCGGTCGAGTCTCCAGCGATTGGTGAGGCACACAGTGGCTCGCCAATCGGCCACCACCTAAGTCGCGGCGATTGAGCCCGACGAATCTCTCTACGGCCTGTTCGACCTGTCGACTGGCTCCGTAGGGACTGCATCCGAGTGCGGTAGCAGTGACCCAGCGGTGGAGGTCCTGATGGTCAACGGGCCCCGTAGTCCTCCCGGTTTCCCCTGCGGCGATGGGATGGACGACGAGGGCGACCCCGCTCAAGCCCATGAAGAGTCCCAACCCGAGCCGCTCACTTCCCAGCAGAGAGAAGAACTTCGCCGCCGGAACATGGATGGCCTGCATACTCCCATAGCAGGAGAAACACCTGAGGCTCGCGCCCTGGAAGAGCGCGTTTAGCCATCCTGGCTGAACGCACTCGACTGGAGAACCTTCAGCGAGCACTCGATGAGCGTGCGCGTCAACGAGCGACTAACACCAATCGACGTCAGCTCTTTCCGCAACCAACTCAGGTATATCGAACCCCAATTCAGAATTTGGCAGCTGCAGCCCGCATAGCAGAGTCAATTCAGCCCTCTCAGTCAGAGGCTGGAAGAGGCTTGATGCAGATCAGAGATTTGCTCCGGGCAGCAGGAGATCAGAATTCAGCTGTGTCACAGTCACGTAACAGGATTCACAGTCGATCTGTCGCTGCGAATACTGTTCAGTCGGCTCACAGTCCAAGGTCGCCTCCGAGGCGCATGGGACATGAAGGCCGGCGGGACCACTATGATGACCGATTTGATCGTGATGACAGGCGTCGAGGGCCCACTCCTCCTCCGAGAAGTGGGTCTAATGCCCATCGGCAGCAAGATGACAGGCGCCAGCTCAGTGTTGGGCGGAGAGCTCCAGTCGACCCCAGAGAGCCGGGCTTTGACGCGAGATCCATCATCGTGCAAGGTTTGGTTGATCGAAACAGAGCTCATAGAGGTGGTCATGACAGAGATGTGCCCACAAGCAGCCGAGTCCACGTTTCAGGTCCAGAATGTTTTAGCAGAGCGATCAGAGCCGCAGTGATACCCCCCAACTTCAGGTTGGCGACTGGGGTGAGTAAGTTCACCGGAGAGTCTAAGCCTGAAACTTGGCTCGAAGACTACCAAGTGGCTGTTCAGATTGGTGGCGGTAATGATGAGGTGGCCATGAAACATTTGCCACTTATGATAGAAGGTCCAGCCAGGGCATGGTTGAATCAGTTGGCTCCCAACAGCATTTACACCTGGGTAGATCTTTCTCGAGTGTTCGTCAGGATGTTTGAGGGAACTTGCAAGCGACCTGCTGGATTGACTGAGCTACAAGTTTGTGTACAAAAGTCGAGTGAAACACTGAGGGATTACATCCAGAGGTGGATCACTTTGCATCACACTGTAGAGAATGTGTCGGACCATCAAGCGGTTTGCGCCTTCAAAGATGGCGTGAAGAACAGAGAGTTGATCCTGAAGTTTGGTCGAACTGGAGACATGACCCTGAGTCGGATGATGGAAATAGCCACCAAGTACGCCAACGGTGAAGAAGAGGACCGACTCCGGAGCGGCAAGTACAAGCTGAGTCAGTCGGATAAAGGAAACTCCAGTCGGAAGCAAAAGCGGAAGGCCGAGCCAGCAGCTCCTGGAGAGGCTCTAGCCGTGACACAGGGAAAATTTAAAGGGAAGCCCAAAGGATCTTGGAACCCCAAGAAGGTAAAGGATAAGGAGGGTAATGATGTGATGGACCTGCCGTGTCATATCCACACGAAGAAAGACGAAGAGGGTAACTTCATCTACCCAAAGCATACCACTCGCCAGTGCCGGCTCTTAATCCAGCAGTTCCAAGGGAAACAGCCGAAGGACAAAGAGAAGGAGTCGGACAAGGCTGAGGACAAGCAGGACAGTGATGGAGAGTACCCTCATGTCAACTCCACTTTGATGATTTTTGCTGATGTAGAGAGCAGAAGTCGACTGAAAGTGATCAACCGAGAAGTCAATATGGGCAGCGACACCAAACTATCTGAGATGGTCGCAAACTCCCATTACTTTCGACAAGTCGGACCATCCTACTCATATTTCCACCCCTGGGAGGCAAGCACTGGTGGTCGACCCGGTCGTTGAAGGCACTCGACTGACGAAGGTATTGATGGATTGCGGCAGCGGGTTGAACATACTGTATGCAGAGACGCTCAAGGGAATGGGCATCCCGATGTCCAGGCTCAGTTCCAGCAACATGAGTTTTCACGGAGTCATCCCAGGAAAGAAGGCTGAGTCACTCGGCCAAATAGCTCTGGATGTGGTGTTTGGTGACTCGAAGCATTTCCGCAAAGAGAAGCTGACATTTGAAATCGTGGATTTCCAGAGCGCCTACCACGCTATCTTGGGAAGACCAGCCTACGCCCGCTTCATGGCTCGACCATGTTACGTGTACCTCAAGTTAAAGATGCCTGGCCCCAAAGGCGTGATCACCGTCACTGGTAACCAGAAGAAAGCAAAAGAATGTTTCCAGAAAGGCTCAAAGATTGCGGATGACCAGATAACAATGATAGAGCTAGAGGGATACAAGAAGAACGCAGATCCGAGTGATTTACTGCGGGCCAAGAAGCCCGCCACAGAGTCAGCATTTCAGTCGTCCGGGGAGACGAAGCCAGTTCACATCCACCCGACTGACCCCAATGCAGCTCCAACCCATATTTCCACTACACTCGACTCTAAATAGGAAGAAGCGCTCACCCAGTTCCTCCGTGAGAACTGGGACATCTTCGCATGGAAGCCAGCTGACATGCTATTGGAAATATGCCCTAGAGGCAATAATAAAAGTGTTATTATTATATTTCTTTGTTCATGATAATAGTCTTTTATTCATGCTATAACTGTATTATCCGGAAATCGTAATACACGTGTGATTACATAGACCACAATATGTCCCTAGTGAGCCTCTAGTTGACTAGCTCGTTGTGATCAACAGATAGTCATGGTTTCCTGGCTATGGACATTGGATGTCATTGATAACGGGATCACATCATTAGGAGAATGATGTGATGGACAAGACCCAATCCTAAGCATAGCACAAAGATCATGTAGTTCGTTTGCTAGAGCTTTGCCAATGTCAAGTATCTCTTCCTTTGACCATGAGAGCATGTAACTCCTGGATACCGTAGGAGTGCTTTGGGTGTATCAAACGTCACAACGTAACTGGGTGACTATAAAGGTGCACTACAGGTATCTCCGAAAGTATCTATTGTTTTATGCGGATCGAGACTGGGATTTGTCATTCCGTATGACGGAGAGGTATCTCTGGGCCCACTCGGTAATGCATCATCATAATGAGCTCAAGGTGACCAAGGTGTTGGCCACGGGATCATGCATTACGGTACGAGTAAAGTGACTTGCCGGTAACGAGACTGAACAAGGTATTGGGATACCGACGATCGAGTCTCGGGCAAGTAACGTACCGATTGACAAAGGGAATTGTATACAGGGTTTGATCGAATCCTCGACATCGTGGTTCAACCGATGAAATCATCAAGGAGCATGTGGAAGCCAACATGGGTATCCAGACCCCGCTGTTGGTTATTGCCCGAGAGTGGTCTCGGTCATGTCTGCATGTCTCCCGAGCCCGTAGGGTCTACACACTTAAGGTTCGGTGACACTAGGGTTGTTAGGAAGACTAGTATGTGACTACCGAATGTTGTTCGGAGTCCCGGATGAGATCCCGGATGTCACGAGGAGTTCCGGAATGGTCCGGAGGTAAAGTTTTATATATGGGAAGTTGTTAAACGGGCACCGGAAAGTTTCGGGGTCATACCGGTATTGTACCGGGACCACCGGAAGGGTTCCGGGGGTCCACCGGGAGGGGCCACCCCTCCCGGGGGGCCACTTGGGCTGCGTGGGGATAGCAACCAGCCCCTAGTGGGCTTGGCGCCCCCCCCTTGGGCCCATGCGCCTAGGGTTGGGGGGGCAACCCTAAAGGGGGCGCACCCCCCTTGCTTGGGGGGCAAGCCCCCCACCCCTTGGCCGCCCCCCCCCCTAGGGTTTTCCCTAGAGGGCCGGCCCCCCTTGCCCTTTCCCCTATATATAGAGGGGTGAGGGGAGGTCTGCAACACACCACAACTCAAGGCGCAGCCCCTCCCCTCCCCAACACCTCTCCTCCTCCGTACGTGCTTGGCGAAGCCCTGTCGGAATACTGCCGCATCAACTGCACCACGCCGTCGTGCTGCCGTTGGAGCTACCTTCCTCAACCTCTCCTTCCTCCTTGCTAGATCAAGACGGAGGAGACATCTCCCGTCCCGTACGTGTGTTGAACGCGGAGGTGCTGTCCGTTCAGCACTAGGACATCGGTGATCCGAATCACGTTCGAGTACGACTCCATCATCACCATCCCCTTGGCAAGCTTCCGCTCGTGATCTACAAGTGGTATGTAGATGCAAACTCTCTCCCTTGACTCGTTGCTTAGATGAACTCATAGATGGATCTTGGTGAAACCGTAGGAAATTTTTTAATTTTCTGCAACGTTCCCCAACAGTGGCATCATGAGCTAGGTCTATGCGTAGTTCTCTTTGCACGAGTAGAACACAATTTTGTTGTGGGCGTGGATCTTGTCAACTTGCTTGCCTCTACTAGTCTTTTCTTGCTTCAGCGGTATTGTGGGATGAAGCGGCCCGGACCAACCTTACATGTATGCTTACGTGAGACCGGTTCCACCGATTAACATGCACTAGTTGCATAAGGTGGCTGGCGGGTGTCTGTCTCTCCCACTTTAGTTGGAGCGGATTCGATGAAAAGGGCCCTTATGAAGGGTAAATAGAAGTTGACAAAATCACGTTGTGGTTATTCGTAGGTAAGAAAACGTTCTTGCTAGAACCCAATTGCAGCCATGTAAAAGATGCAACAACAATTAGAGGACGTCTAACTTGTTTTTGCAGCGATTGATCATGTGATGTGATATGGCCAGAAGTTGTGATGAATGATGAATTGTGATGTATGAGATCATGTTCTTGTAATAGGATTCACGACTTGCATGTCGATGAGTATGACAACCGGCAGGAGCCATAGGAGTTGTCTTTATTTTTGTATGACCTGCATGTCATTGAAGAACGCCATGTAACTTACTTTACTTTATTGCTAAACGCGTTAGTCATAGAAGTAGAAGTAGTCGTTGGCGTGACAACTTCATGAAGACACGATGATGGAGATCATGATGATGGAGATCATGGTGTCATGCCGGTGACAAGATGATCATGGAGCCCCGAAGATGGAGATCAAAGGAGCTATATGATATTGGCCATATCATGTCACTACTTTATATAATTGCATGTGATGTTTATTATGTTTTATGCATCTTGTTTACTTAGGACGACGGTAGTAAATAAGATGAACCCTTACAAAATTTCAAGAAGTGTTCTCCCCTAACTGTGCACCGTTGCTACAGTTCGTCGCTTCTAAGCACCACGTGATGATCGGGTGTGATGGATTCTTATGTTCACATACAACGGGTGTAAGACAGTTTTACACAGCGAAAACACTTAGGGTTAACTTGACGAGCCTAGCATGTGCAGACATGGCCTCGGGACACGGAGACCGAAAGGTCGAACACGAGTCGTATGGAAGATATGATCAACATGAAGATGTTCACCGACGATGACTAGTCCGTCTCACGTGATGATCGGACACGGGCTAGTCGACTCGGATCGTGTAACACTTAGATGACCAAAGGGATGTCTAATCTGAGTGGGAGTTCATAATTTGATTGGAACTTAGTTATCATGAACTTAGTCTAAAACCTTTGCAAATATGTCTTGTAGATCAAATGGCCAATGCTCATGTCAACATGAACTTCAACGCGTTCCTAGGGAAAACCAAGCTGAAAGATGATGGCAGCAACTATACGGACTGGGTCCGGAACCTGAGGATCATCCTCATAGCTGCCAGGAAACAATATGTCCTAGAAGGACCGCTAGGTGATGCTCCCGTCCCAGAGAACCAAGACATTATGAATGCTTCGCAGTCTCGTGCTGATGATTACTCCCTCGTTCAGTGCGGCATGCTTTACAGCTTAGAACCGGGGCTCCAAAAGCGTTTTGAGCATCACGGAGCATATGAGATGTTCGAAGAGCTGAAACTAGTTTTTCAAGCTCACGCCCGGGTCGAGAGATATGACATCTCCGACAAGTTCTATAGTTGTAAGATGGAGGAAAACAGTTCTGTCAGTGAGCACATACTCAAGATGTCTGGGTTGCACAACCGTATGACCCAGCTGAATATTAACCTCCCTGATGAGGCAGTCATTGACAGAATCCTTCAGTCGCTCCCACCAAGCTACAAGAGCTTTGTGATGAACTACAACATGCAGGGGATGGAAAAGACCATTCCTGAAGTGTTCTCGATGCTGAAGTCAGCAGAGGCTGAAATCAAGAAAGAACATCAAGTCTTGATGGTCAATAAGACCACTAAGTTCAAGAAGGGCAAGGGTAAGAAGAACTTCAAGAAGGACGGCAAGGAGGTTGCCGCGCCCGGTAAGCCAGTTGCCGGGAAGAAGTCAAAGAATGGACCCAAGCCTGAGACTGAGTGCTTTTATTGCAAGGGGAAGGGTCACTGGAAGCGGAACTGCCCCAAATACTTAGCGGATAAGAAGGCCGGCAACACCAAAGGTATATTTGATATACATGTAATTGATGTGTACCTTACCAGTACTCGTAGTAACTCCTGGGTATTTGATACCAGTGCCGTTGCTCATATTTGTAACTCACAGCAGGAGCTGCAGAATAAACGGAGACTGGTGAAGGACGAGGTGACGATGCGCGTCGGGAATGGTTCCAGAGTCGATGTGATCGCCGTCGGCACGCTGCCTCTACATTTACCTACGAGATTAGTTTTGAACCTTAATAATTGTTATTTAGTGCCAAGTTTGAGCATGAACATTGTATCTGGATCTCGTTTAATACGAGATGGCTACTCATTTAAGTCTGAGAATAATGGTTTTTCGATTTATATGAGAGATATGTTTTATGGTCATGCTCCGATGGTCAATGGTTTATTCTTAATGAATCTCGAGCGTAATATTACACATGTTCATAGTGTAGATGCCAAAAGATGTAAAGTTGATAACGATAGTCCCACATACTTGTGGCACTGCCGCCTTGGTCATATTGGTGTCAAGCGCATGAAGAAGCTCCATGCTGATGGACTTTTGGAGTCTCTTGATTATGAATCGTTTGACACATGCGAACCATGCCTCATGGGCAAAATGACCAAGACTCCGTTCTCCGGAACAATGGAGCGAGCAACCAACTTGTTGGAAATCATACATACCGATGTGTGCGGTCCAATGAGCGTTGAGGCTCGCGGAGGATATCGTTATGTTCTCACTCTAACTGATGACTTAAGTAGATATGGGTATGTCTACTTAATGAAACACAAGTCTGAGACCTTTGAAAAGTTCAAGGAATTTCAGAATGAGGTGGAGAATCAACGTGACCGAAAGATAAAGTTCCTACGATCAGATCGTGGAGGAGAATATTTAAGTCACGAATTTGGCACACACTTAAGGAAATGTGGAATCGTTTCACAACTCACGCCGCCTGGAACACCTCAGCAAAACAGTGTGTCCGAACGTCGTAATCGCACTCTATTGGATATGGTGCGGTCTATGATGTCTCTTACCAATTTAACGCTATCATTTTGGGGATACGCTCTAGAGACAGCTACATTCACTTTAAATAGGGCACCGTCTAAATCCGTTGAGACGACACCGTATGAATTATGGTTTGGGAAGAAACCTAGGCTGTCGTTTCTAAAAGTTTGGGGATGCGATGCTTATGTCAAGAAACTTCAACCTGAAAAGCTCGAACCCAAGTCGGAAAAATGCGTCTTCATAGGATACCCTAAGGAAACTATAGGGTATACCTTCTACTTAAGATCCGAAGGCAAGATCTTTGTTGCCAAAAACAGATGCTTTCTGGAAAAAGAGTTTCTCTCGAAAGAAGTAAGTGGGAGGAAAGTAGAACTCGATGAAGTACTACCTCTCGAACGGGAGAGTGGTGCAGCTCAGGAAAATGTTCCTGTGATGCCCACACCAACTAAATAGGAAACCAATGATGATGATCAAGGTACTTCGGATCAAGTTGCTACTGAACTTCGTAGGTCCACAAGGACACATTCCGCACCAGAGTGGTATGGCAACCCTGTCCTGGAAATCATGTTGCTAGACAACGGTGAACCTTCGAACTATGAAGAAGCGATGGCGGGCCCAGATTCCAACAAATGGCTAGAAGCCATGAAATCCGAGATAGAATCCATGTATGAAAACAAAGTATGGACTTTGACTGACTTGCCCGATGATCGGCGAGCGATAGAAAACAAATGGATCTTTAAGAAGAAGACGGACGCGGATGGTAATGTCACCATCTATAAAGCTCGACTTGTCGCTAAGGATTATCGACAAGTTCAAGGGATTGACTACGACGAGACATTCTCTCCCGTAGCGAAGCTTAAGTCCGTCCGAATCATGTTAGCAATTGCCGCATACTATGATTATGAGATATGGCAGATGGACGTCAAAACAGCATTCCTTAACGGGCATCTTAAGGAAGAGCTGTATATGATGCAGCCGGAAGGTTTTGTCGATCCTAAGAACGCTAACAAAGTATGCAAGCTCCAGCGATCCATTTATGGGCTGGTGCAAGCATCTCGGAGTTGGAATATTCGCTTTGATGAGATGATCAAAGCGTTTGGGTTTATGCAGACTTATGGAGAAGCCTGCATTTACAAGAAAGTGAGTGGAAGCTCTGTAGCATTTCTCATATTATATGTAGATGACATACTCTTGATGGGAAATAATATAGAATTTCGGGACAGCATTAAGGCCTACTTGAACAAATGTTTTTCAATGAAGGACCTTGGAGAAGCTGCTTATATATTAGGCATCAAGATCTATAGAGATAGATCGAGATGCCTCATAGGTCTTTCACAAAGCACATACCTTGATAAGATTTTGAAAAAGTTCAAAATGGATGAGTCCAAGAAAGGGTTCTTGCCTATGTTACAAGGTGTGAGATTGAGATCAGCTCTGTCACCGACGACGGCAAAAGATAAAGAAGAGATGAGTGTCATATCCTATGCTTCAGCCATAGGATCTATTATGTATGCCATGCTGTGTACCAGACCTGATGTAAACCTTGCTGTAAGTTTGGTAGCAAGATACCAGAGTAATCCCGACAAGGAACACTGGACAGCGGTCAAGAATATCCTGAAGTACCTGAAAAGGACAAAGGACATGTTTCTCGTTTATGGAGGTGACGAAGAGCTCGTCGTAAAGGGTTACATCGACGCTAGCTTCGACACAGATCTGGATGACTCTAAGTCACAAACCGAATACGTGTATATGTTAAATGGTGGAGCAGTAAGCTGGTGCAGCTGCAAGCAGAGCGTCGTGGCGGGATCTACATGTGAAGCGGAGTACATGGCAGCCTCGGAGGCAGCGCATGAAGCTATTTGGGTGAAGGAGTTCATCACCGACCTAGGAGTCATACCCAATGCATCGGGGCCAATCAAACTCTTCTGTGACAACACTGGAGCTATTGCCCTTGCTAAGGAGCCCAGGTTTCACAAGAAGACCAGGCACATCAAGCGTCGTTTCAACTCCATCCGTGAAAATGTTCAAGATGGAGACATAGAAATTTGCAAAGTACATATGGATCTGAATGTCGCAGATCCGTTGACTAAACCTCTCTCGCGAGCAAAACATGATCAACACCAGAACTCTATGGGTGTTCGATTCATCACAATGTAACTAGATTAGTGACTCTAGTGCAAGTGGGAGACTGTTGGAAATATGCCCTAGAGGCAATAATAAAAGTGTTATTATTATATTTCTTTGTTCATGATAATAGTCTTTTATTCATGCTATAACTGTATTATCCGGAAATCGTAATACACGTGTGAGTACATAGACCACAATATGTCCCTAGTGAGCCTCTAGTTGACTACCTCGTTGTGATCAACAGATAGTCATGGTTTCCTGGCTATGGACATTGGATGTCGTTGATAACGGGATCACATCGTTAGGAGAATGATGTGATGGACAAGACCCAATCCTAAGCATAGCACAAAGATCGTGTAGTTCGTTTGCTAGAGCTTTGCCAATGTCAAGTATCTCTTCCTTTGACCATGAGAGCATGTAACTCCTGGATACCGTAGGAGTGCTTTGGGTGTATCAAACGTCACAACGTAACTGGGTGACTATAAAGGTGCACTACAGGTATCTCCGAAAGTATCTATTGTTTTATGCGGATCGAGACTGGGATTTGTCACTTCGTATGACGGAGAGGTATCTCTGGGCCCACTCGGTAATGCATCATCATAATGAGCTCAAGGTGACCAAGGTGTTGGCCACGGGATCATGCATTACGGTACGAGTAAAGTGACTTTCCGGTAACGAGACTGAACAAGGTATTGGGATACCGACGATCGAGTCTCGGGCAAGTAACGTACTGATTGACAAAGGGAATTGTATACAGGGTTTGATCGAATCCTCGACATCGTGGTTCAACCGATGAAATCATCGAGGTGCATGTGGGAGCCAACATGGGTATCCAGACCCCGCTGTTGGTTATTGCCCGAGAGTGGTCTCGGTCATGTCTGCATGTCTCCCGAGCCCGTAGGGTCTACACACTTAAGGTTCGGTGATGCTAGGGTTGTTAGGAAGACTAGTATGTGACTACCGGATGTTGTTCGGAGTCTCGGATGAGATCCCGGACGTCACGAGGAGTTCCGGAATGGTTCGGAGGTAAAGTTTATATATGGGAAGTTGTTAAACGGGCACCGGAAAGTTTCGGGGTCATACCGGTATTGTACCGGGACCACCGGAAGGGTTCCGGGGGTCCACCGGGAGGGGCCACCCCTCCCGGGGGGGCACTTGGGCTGCATGGGGATAGCAGCCGGCCCATAGTGGGCTTGGCGCCCCCCCCCCTTGGGCCCATGCGCCTAGGGTTGGGGGGGAAACCCTAAAGGGGGCGCACCCCCCTTGCTTGGGGGGCAAGCCCCCCACCCCTTGGCCGCCGCCCCCCCCCCTAGGGTTTTCCCTAGAGGGCCGGCCCCCCTTGCCCTTTCCCCTATATATAGAGGGGTGAGGGGAGGTCTGCAACACACCACAACTCAAGGCGCAGCCCCTCCCCTCCCCAACACCTCTCCTCCTCCGTACGTGCTTGGCAGAGCCCTGTCGGAATACTGCCGCATCAACTGCACCACACCGTCGTGCTGCCGTTGGAGCTGCCTTCCTCAACCTCTCCTTCCTCCTTGCTGGATCAAGACGGAGGAGACGTCTCCCGTCCCGTACGTGTGTTGAACGCGGAGGTGCTGTCCGTTCAGCACTAGGACATCGGTGATCCGAATCACGTTCGAGTACGACTCCATCATCACCATCCCCTTGGCAAGCTTCCGCTCGTGATCTACAAGTGGTATGTAGATGCAAACTCTCTCCCTTGACTCGTTGCTTAGATGAACTCATAGATGGATCTTGGTGAAACCGTAGGAAAAAATTTAATTTTCTGCAACGTTCCCCAACACATGCCAGGTGTTCCCAGGGGACTGGCTGAGCATCGCCTTAGAGTCGATTCAAAAGCAAAACCTGTTAAAGAACATCTTCGACGGTCCGCCGTTCAGAAGAAAAAAGCCATTGGCGAAGAGGTGGCTCGACTCCTTGCAGCAGAGTTCATCCGAGAGATATACCACTCCGAGTGGCTCGCCAATGTCGTTATGGTTCCCAAAAAGGACAATTCCCTTCGTATGTGCATTGATTTCAAACATATCAATCGGGCCTGCCCAAAAGATCATTTTCCTCTCCCTCGCATTGACCAAATTGTCGACTCGACCGCAGGGTGCGAGAGATTGTCTTTTCTAGACGCTTATTCCGGGTATCATCAGATCCGTCTGTATGGGCCCGACGAAATCAAAACAGCTTTCATCACCCCATTCGGGTGCTTCTGCTATATCACCATGCCATTCGGCCTCAAGAATGCCGGAGCCACGTTCATGAGAATGATTCAAAAGTGTTTACTCACTCAAATCAGTCAGAACGTGGAAGCATACATGGATGATATGGTGGTCAAGTCGCGAAAGGGTTCCGACCTGTTGACTGACTTAGCTGAAACATTTGCCAATCTCAGGAGGTATGATATCAAGCTCAATCCTTCAAAGTGCACATTCGGAGTACCTGGCGGGAAGTTACTCAGTTTTCTCGTTTCCGAACGAGGAATCGATGCTAACCCAGAAAAAGTTGGCACCATACTCCGAATGAAACGCCTTGTGCGTGTGCACGATGTCCAGAAGCTTTCTGGATGCTTGGCCGCGTTAAGTCAATTCATCTCTCGCCTCGGTGAAAAGGCGTTGCCCCTTTACCGACTGATGAAGAAGGCAGACAAGTTCGAGTGGACTCCAGAAGCTGATGCAGCGTTTGCCGAGTTAAAAACTCTGCTCTCCACCCAGCCGGTGCTTGCTACTCCAATCAGCAAAGAGCCTCTGTTGCTTTACATTGCAGCCACAGGACAAGTCGTCAGTACAGTACTTACGGTCGAGCGGGAAGAAGAAGGTAAAACCTTCAAAGTTCAGCGCCCAGTGTATTATCTCTCTGAAGTTTTGACCCCATCAAAGCAAAGATATCCTCATTATCAGAAGCTCGTATATGGGATCTACATGACCATGAAGAAGGTTGCCCATTATTTCTCTGATCATGACATTACAGTCGTCAGCGACGCACCATTGTCAGAGATTCTGCACAACAGAGATGCAACTGGTCGAGTCGCGAAATGGGCGATTGAACTCCTTCCCCTTGATATCAAATTTGAGGCAAAGAAAGCCATTAAGTCCCAGGCTATAGCAGATTTCCTTGCCGAGTGGATTGAACAGCAGCAGCCGACTCAAGTTCACTCGGAGAATTGGACCATGTTCTTTGATGGCTCTAAGATGTTAAATGGTTCTGGTGCTGGGGTAGTTTTGGTTTCTCTCCGAGGAGATAAGCTCAGATATGTGCTCCAGATCCACTTTGATTCCTCCAACAATGAAGCAGAATATGAAGCACCGTTGTATGGGTTGCGCATGGCCATTTCACTCGGCGTCCGTCGCCTTATGGTTTACGGCGACTCAGATTTGGTGGTCAATTAGGTGATGAAGGAGTGGGACGTTAAAAGCCCAGCCATGACTGGATACTGCAATGCAGTGAGGAGGCTTGAAAAGAAATTCGAAGGGTTAGAACTCCATCACGTTCCCCAACTGAAAAATCAAGCAGCCGATGACTTGGCGAAGATAGGTTCCAAGAGGGAAGCCATTCCAAGTGGCGTGTTTTTGGAACATGTCTACACACCATCGGTTCAAGAGGATCCTTTCAATAAAGAAGCCCCGCAGCCTAAAAGCGCCACAGATCCGACTGAAGTCGAGGTCCCAGCGGTGGTCGACTTAATCATGGAAGTTTTGGTCATCACTCCCGATTGGACAGTGCCCTATATCGCCTATATTTTGAGGAAGGAACTCCCCGAGAATGAAGAAGAAGCTCGAGAGATCGTCCGCCGGTCCAAAGCCTTCATCGTCATGAGAGGTCAGTTATACAGAGAAAGTGCGACTGGAGTCAGCCAGAAATGTATAACACCGGAGGAAGGTCGAATGATTCTCAACGACATCCACTCGGGGACCTGTGGCCATCATGCGTCTTCTCGGACCATCGTGGCCAAAGCATACCGAGCTGGTTTTTATTGGCACAGAGCGAATGAAATGGCGAAGGAGATAGTCGACAAGTGTGAGGGATGTCAATTTTACTCCAATATGTCACACAAGCCCGCCTCAGCCTTAAAGACCATACCACTTGTCTGGCCCTTTGCTGTATGGGGTTTGGATATGGTTGGCCCGTTTAGAACAGGAAGGAGCGGTTTCACACATGTGCTGGTAGCAGTCGACAAGTTTACCAAGTGGATTGAGGCCAAACCCATCAAGAACCTCGATGCTGGCACCGCTGTCAGCTTCATCCGAGAACTGATATTCATATATGGAGTCCCGCATAGCATCATCACTGATAGCGGGTCAAACTTTGATTCTGATGAATTCAGAGCTTTCTGCACATCTCAAGGCACACGAGTCGACTATGCTTCAGTCGCCCATCCGCAGTCGAATGGACAGGCAGAACGAGCCAACGGTTTGATTCTCAAAGGGTTGAAGCCCCATTTGATGCGTGATCTCAAGCATGCGGCGGGTGCATGGGTTGACAAACTTCCCTCGGTGCTTTGGGGGTTAAGGACCACACCCAACCGGTTGACTGGAAGAACTCCATTCTTCTTGGTCTACGGAGCTGAAGCAGTCTTGCCGAGTGATCTTCTCCACAACGCTCCCCGAGTCGAGCTCTACACCGAAGCTGAAGCAGAACAAGTGCGGCAGGACGCAGTCGACCTTTTAGAGGAAGAAAGAGAGATGGTTCTGATCAGATCGACCATTTATCAACAAGACTTGCGTCGCTTCCACGCCAAAAATGTGAAGAGTCGAGCCTTCCAGGAAGGAGATTTAGTTCTCCGAGTGGACCAGTAGAAACCACACAAGCTTGCTCCTTCTTGGGAAGGTCCCTTCATCGTCACCAAGGTTCTCCACAATGGAGCATACCGTCTTTACAATGTCGAGCATCAGATCGACGAGCCCCGAGCTTGGAACACGGAGCTTCTCCGCCCCTTTTACACTTAAGTATTCACTCGGATGAGTTGTAATAAAAGTACTCCTGTAGTTTATTTATCAAAGACAAGAGATTTATAGTTTTCCCAGTGATTGTTATTACTTTTGTCCATATAAAAAAATCCCCCAGTGGGTGGCTTAGCTGCGAATCCGATTCGCCTAAGTCTGTAAAAAAATCCTAACCGAGTGGTGAGCCAGTCTCCCACACGAAGGCTTAGCTGCGAAATCCGTTTCGCCTAAGATAAACAAAATCCTACCCAGTGGTAAGCCAACCTTCCACTCGAGGGCTTAGCTGCAGTCCAAGTACTCGCCTAAGGTTAACAAAATCCTACCGAGTGGAGAGCGAACCTCCCACTTGGGGGCTTAGCTGCAGCCCAGTGCTCGCCTAAGTTTCTGAAAATCCTACCGAGTGGAGAGCAAACCTCCCACTCGGAGGCTTAGCTGCAGTCCAAGTACTCGCCTAAGTTGAATAAATTCCTACCGAGTGGAGAGCAAACCTCTCACTCGGAGGCTTATCTACAATCCTAGTACTCGCCTAAGTTGAATAAAATCCTACTGAGTGGAGAGCGAACCTCCCACTCGGGGCTTAGCTGCAGTCCAAATACTCGCCTAAGTTTCTGAAAATCCTACCGAGTGGAGAGCGAACCTCCCACTCGGAGGCTTAGCTGCAGTCCAAGTACTCGCCTAAGTTGAATAAAATCCTACCGAGTGGAGAGCGAACCTCCCACTCGGGGGCTTAGCTGCAGCCCAAGTGCTCGCCTAAGTTTCTAAAAATCCTACCGAGTGGAGAGCAAACCTCCCACTCGGGGGCTTAGCTGCAGCCCAAGTGCTCGCCTAAGTTTCTAAAAATCCTACTGAGTGGAGAGCAAACCTCCCACTCGGGGGCTTAGCTGCAGCCCAAGTGCTCACCTAAGTTTCTAAAAATCCTACCGAGTGGAGAGCAAACCTCCCACTCGGGGGCTTAGCTGCAGTCCAAGTACTCGCCTAAGTTGAGTAAAATCCTACCGAGTGAAGAGCGAACCTCCCACTCGGGAACTTAGCTGCAGCTCTGTGCTCGCCTAAGTTTATAGGAGAACTAATCTATTGCAATAAGCGCCTTGCTTAACCTGCAAAAAACACCCCAAACGAAACCCAAGTTCGGATAATACCTAACGAAACCGAAAGTGCTCAGGCGCTAAGCCTGTTAAGGTTTATCGGTTACAAAACCCACTCGGCATACCGAGGCAAATTTAAAGTATCAAGCTCAGAAGTTTTTTACCCCTCCTGTGGAGGGCTGGAAGGTGCAACAAACTCATCAAGGTCGATCCCATCTGCAATCCGAGTGGCTGCAGCGATGAAGGTCTCCATGAAAGATCGCAAATCATGCTTCTTGGTGTTAGCCACCCTGAGGGCCACCAGCTTGTCCTCTCGTGCATCCTTGCAGTGAAGGCGGACCAGAGATAGAGCAACATCTGCGCCACACCTGGCAGAAGACTTCTTCCACTCCTGCACTCGACATGGAACCTCGTTCAGTCGAGTCATCAGGGATTCGAGGTCGTTCTGGAGTGTCTCTCTTGGCCAAAGTGTCGTGTCGATGCGAGATGTTGCGATCTTCAGCCTTGCAAGATAGTCGACAACAGCTGCAACGCGAGATTCAAGCCAGAGCACATTCATGGCAACGTCATCATTCATGGGAGAGTTGATGGGATCCAAGTTTATCTCCAGTCGACCGGTCTCCTCTTCAAAGTTCTGACAAAATTCTGCAAGCACAACTACCGAATCAAAACTACAGTCGGAAGTAGCGGTTAAAAATTTCCTGTTTGATACCAAAGATTACCTTCAAGCATGAGGAATAGCTTCTTGGCGAGTCCGCCCAGATAAGCCTCCAGATCATTCTTCTTGCCCGCCAACTCACTGGCCTTGTCATTCAGAGCAATCTTGTCGTTCTTTAGTCGAGTGACTTCTTGGTTGGCCACGTCAAGAGCAGCTTTCAGATTAGTGTTTTCTTCTTCAAGCTTGGCGACCGAAGCCAACTTCTCTTCAGCAAGCCTAGTCTTGTCCGCGGCCGTTTTTTGCGCCTCGGCAAGGTCAAGGTCCTTCTTCTTCAAAGCGTTCTTCAGTTTTTCTGCGAAAATCACAATAAGGTCAGAATCGGAGGCAGATAAGAAGCAAGGACAGTCGTCAAGATTCTCACCGAACATACCTTTTGCTTCCTCCTTCGCCTTCGTGAAGTTTTCTTGGACAAGCTTTTGGTCAAGTTCAAGCTGGATGAACTTGCTCTCCAATTCGGCGTAGCGAGAAACAAGGTCACAAGACCTCTGCGAAAGTCCAGTCGACAAAACATCAACAGCAATTCACTCCCGAGTGACTAAGGAAAAATCATAGCGTTTCTAAGACTACGGCCGAATACAAACATTCGACCATAGTCTCGGGGACTACACCCAGTGGGTGCACTCAGCGTGCCCCCACTAGTTTCATCAAGAGTCGACCAGTCGACCAACAAAAAAAGGCAATGTTCTTTAGACTATAGTCGACTGCCAGTAGTCGACCACAGTCTCGGGGACTACACCCAGTGGGTGCACTCAGCGTGCCCCCACCGGTCTATGAATCTATTTGACCTTGTCTAGTAAAGAAAAACTCAAAGCATAAAGACTATGGTCGACTGCCAGCAGTCCACCATAGCCTTGGGGACTACACCCAGTGGGTGCACTCAGCGTGCCCCCACTAACCCGGAATTTCAATCGACACACACCCAGTGGGTGTAGGACAGACTCTAGGCATTTCAGAAAGAAGAACAGGCAGTGACTGACTGACCTGAACATTACTCTGGAGTGCCGAACTGGCGTCATAGGCTGCCTGGCTGGCTTCTCGAATTGCCTTCACTTGCTCCATCATGACCCCCGCCTGGCGTATCGCTTCCTTAGCAGCACTGGCTTGGTCTTCTGGAACGGGGTAGGTGGAGAAAAGCGAGGGTTGAGCAGCACTCAACGACGAAGGGCGAGCACTCGTCAACGGCACCGCGAAGGTTACGGTGGGTCGAGTGACATTGTCTCCCTCCACGACCAACATCTCGGGTGCCGGCACATCCTGAGTCGCCTTGCCAGCAGACGTTTTCTTGCTTTTCCTCGGCCGTGGTGGTTCTTCGTCGTCATTGTCAGGAAGGTCAATAACAATGTTAGATGAAACTGCAGAAAGAATCAAAATTAGAGACAATGAGTCAGTCGACTAAAAACGGCAACGCAGGAGTCATACCAGGTTTCGAGGTTGCAGCATCCTCCATCTCGTGGTCTTCGGCCCTCGCTGAAGTGTCGGAAGTAGCAGCGCTGCAGTTCCAAAAGTCAGTCGATTGGCCCATGAGTCGACCAAGAACAAGTTCATGAAACAGGGAAAGCTCAAAACTACCATTACCCTGAGATAGTGGGGATCACCATCTTCATCTTCGGCAAGACCTTTGCAGGCTTCGATGGTGCCACTTGAGATTGCTTCGGAGCCTTCTCAGTCGGCGCCGGAGAAGTGGTCCGAGGGCGCTTGGTCAACTGGGAAGCGGTTGTGACCCCCTTACCCCGCTCAGTCGCTGGATCATGGGCAAGCTTCGAGCGTCTTTCCGAGCGGGGAGGTGCAACTTCCTCCTCCTCCTCCTCTTCTTCCTCCTCACCAGAGTCATCACCCTCGTCGTCGTCGTCAGCATCCGAATCCCACTCCTCCGGGCTTTCGCCCCCGCTTCCTTCCTCCTCCTCAGTCGGCGTCTACGCCCCATTGGGCATCGAGTACAATTCAGTGGTGGCCTGTCAGACAACAAAGCAAAACAAAGATCAATCAACCAATTCGCGGCAAAGCAGAATGGATAAAACAAGATCACGATCAGGGATAAATGGCCATACCGCGTCCGGCGTATAAGTATGGTCGAGTGGCGGGATCCTCCTAGCCCCTCGAGGGTTGTCCTTGTTCCCTGTGATGGCGGCCACCCACCTCTCCAGCGTGGCGTCGTCGACTGCTTCTGGATGGACCCGACTGGTGTCTTCGGTACCGCAATACAGCCACATCGGGTGGCCTCGGTACTGGAGCGGTTGGATGCGCCGCCTAAGGAAGACTTCCAGAAGATCCATGCCCGTCACTCCGTCCCGAATGAGTTGGACCACATGCTCCATCAACATTTTTACCTCGGCTTTCTCCTCAGGAAGCACCTTCAGAGAAGACAGTTTGTCCACTCGGTCCATGGAGAACGGAGGGAGACCAGTCGACTGCCCCGGCGTCGACTCGTCTTGGCAGTAGAACCAAGTCGACTGCCACCCTCTGACCGACTCAGGAAGGGTCATGGCCGGGAAAGTGCTCTTATTCCTCAACTGAATCCCAAGACCCCCGCACATCTGTATAACCTTGGTCCTCTCATCACCCGGGCTCGCCTTTTTTACTGTCTGCGACCGACAGGTGAATATGTGCTTGAAGAGACCCCAGTGCGGTCGACAACCCAGGAAGTTCTCGCACATGGACACAAAGGCGGCAAGATAGGCGATGGAATTGGGATTGAAATGGTGGAGTTGCGCCCCAAAGAAATTCAGAAACCCACGGAAGAACACACTCGGCGGCAGAGAAAAACCACGATCTACGTGAGTGGCTAAGAGAACGCACTCACCCTCCTGCGGCTGCGGTTGACACTCGGACTCCGGGAGCCTCGCTGACCCGTGGGGGATCAGTCCCTCATTGGCCAGGTCGTCGAGGTCCTTCTCAGTGATGGTCGAGCGGATCCAATCCCCTTGGACCCAACCCTTCGGCAGGCGGGACCTTGATGAAGATCCGCCCCGACTAGACGGTCTCCCCTTTGCTTGCCGCATCACCGTCGCCTTCTTCGCGTGCTCTAGAGCCGCCGTCTTCTCCTTCACCATTATCACCAGCGAAGCGCTCGAGAGGTGGATAAGGCGGAGGTAGGAGCAGGCGCCGTGGGCGGAGGCAGAGAGGGAAGAGAGGGGAATGGGGAGGCACTGTTCAAAAACTCTTCCTCGGCGCTTTATATAAAGGCGCTTCCGAGTGGCTGACGAGTGGGTCCGAGAAGATCTGTCACATCCCGAAACAGTCGCACACGTACGATACGTGGCGAAAAAGGCGGCGCAGAAATCGAGGCGTCCATGCCTTATCCCGCCCGATTGCCGCGGATCGCCCCGCTTCGCGCGCTTCCCAAATTTCAGATCCCGCAAAATCTACTAACAACAGATCAATCTGTCAGACAATATCCTTCCTGCGATCCGTCGCTCGGAAGTTCACCAGAGTTCAAAAGTTCACTCGACAAAAGATAAGAATGGATCAAGGCGACTGAAGTAAAAGTTGACACCAACACCGAAAGAAAAATCGCCAATCCAAGATACGACACAATCGAAGCGCAAGAAATAAGTCGGAGAAAATCATCAACTCCTTCTTCACTCAAACCTCGATCCATTCGGGGGCTAATGATGAGGATATGTACCTAGGGTAGGGTCATGTACCTATCATGGATACCATACCCAAGGTAACCCTTAGAAGAAGCTACCTTCCAGTCGACAAAGAGGGACTTCACTCGACGAACCCAAGACACTCGACGATGAAGATAGCCACTCGACCATGAAGCTAACCACTCGACGACCAGGAGACCAAAGGTCACTCAGCACGCAACGGTTTGTCATTAGGTAGCTTTAATAGTCTTCATAGCACTTTATGAGGGCGTTACCAGTAACCCCCTGTCTTAATGTACTTTAAACCCCACATAACTGAGGGCTGGAGGGGTCAGGCGAACTCTATATAAGCCACCCCCCTCCTCAGTGTAGAGGGTTCGCACCCCTGTAACTCATATACACAGAGATCAGTCGACCGCCTCTGGGCTCCGAGACGTAGGGCTGTTACTTCCTTCGAGAAGGGCCTGAACTCGCTAAACACCCGTGTGTACAACTACTCCATAGCTAGGACCTTGCCTTTCCATACTTACCCCCCATTCTACTGTCAGACTTAGAACCACGACACCGTACAAACTGAAAAACCGTATAAACCAAACCATATAAACCAAATAAACCGAACGCACAGGGTGATCTCCACCACCGTCTGGGTAATTTTTCCGGCGTTCCGGCCGCGCAAGGGTGGTGTACCGGCGGGTGTGCACCCACCATGCCCGCAAGGTGTTCGGCGATTCGTCTGCCCGGCCCGGCGATGAACTCGGACGAGGAGGAGGCGCTCACGGCGTTGCTGGAGGCGGAAGCCGAAGCTGACGTCCAGGAGTAGGAGCATCTCATGGTCCTCGCCGCCCTCGCCAGCCTGCTCGCGAGCAATGAAAAGCCACGACGAGGTTGCTCGGTGCCGGGGCGGGTGAAAGCAAAGAACTGGCATCGTCTGGAAGGCTACTGCATGCTCTACTCTGACTACTTCACCGACGCTCCATTGCATAGCGAGAAAACATTTCGGCACCGCTCTCGGATGAGCCGAAAGCTTTTCCTCAAGATTTTGAATTCCATCCGGTAGTTCGGCAGCTACCTCAAGTGCAAGAAAGATTTCACCGGCACACTTGGATTCACCTCAATCCAGAAGTGCACGACAACTATGAGGATGCTTGCATACGGAGCTCCCGGTGATTCACTCGACGACTATGGGTGCATGACCGAGTCCACGACCGTTGAGTGTTTCTACAAGTTCTGTAGGGCAGTGGTGGCAGTGTTTGGACCGCAATACTTGCGATCACCCAATGCTGAAGACACTGCTCGGATCCTAGCACAGAATGCAGCAAGAGGATTTTATGGGATGCTTGGAAGCATCGACTGCATGCATTGGAAATGGAAGAACTGTCCATTTTCTTGGCAGGGTTGTACCAAGGCGCCAAAGGCGGTTGCAGTGTGGTACTTGAGGCAGTGGCCTCACAGGACCTCTGGATTTGGCACTCTTTCTTTGGGATGCCAGGAACTCACAATGACATCAACGTCCTGCAGTGCTCCCCTGTCTTTGCCAAGCTTGTTGAAGGTCATTCTCCTTCGGTAAACTTTAAGGTCAATGCGCGGCACTACAACAAGGGGTACTACCTAGCTGATGGCATCTATCCGAGATGGTCGACATTTGTGAAGACTATCTCAAACGATGTGCCAGGAGGCAAGAAGTCCCACTTTGCCAAGGCTCGGGAGTCTTGCGGGAAGGATGTCGAGCGAGCATTTGGTGTGCTCCAATCTCGACTTGCTGTTGTCCGGTACCCTGCTCAGACCTGGTCGAAAGATCAAATATGGGAGATCATGACTTGCTGTGTCATCATGCACAATATGATCATTGAGAGCGAGTAGGAAGAGCCAGTGTTTGACACGGAACCATACTACAGGCAGGGTCCTCTTGCCCAAGTTGATCACCAGCTACCGACAACTGGGACTGCCTACCTCAGTATGCGTCAGGAGATCCGAGACCCACAGGTGCATCAACAACTGCAGCAGGATCTGATGGAGCACCTATGGAGGATCAAGGACGACGCCTAGCTCGACGTGTGATGAAATATGAGTTTTTATTTGTTGAACTATATAATTTGTATTGAACTATTTGATTTCTATTGATTTTCTCTGATGAACTATGTGATAAAAAAATGTTTATGTTGAGAATTCACGCTAAACCACGCCGAATACGGGCCGATTCGTGGCGATAACGGGCCATTTTTTTGCCAAAAGTGGGCCAAAAAATGGGCCGACATCGGCGCCTGGGGGCGATGGTTGGGTGCCCAACCGCCTCAGAGCCGAGATTACCGCCGGCTCGCCCCCAGGCGGCGATTTTTATGCCTTCTGGAGGGGCCAACGGCTGGAGATGCTCTAATTTCCCCTCGCGAGTAGTTATCTTATTTTCGCCACTCTATGGCTCGTGTCTTTGGACTATGTAACACGTTCTCCTTATTTAATAAAATGGCAAGTCTTGTGCCTCGTTTCAAAATAAAATAAAATGGACTGTGCTAACTTCCTGCTGGCAGGAATTCTGCCACAGATCCGCACGCTATCTTCCGATCGTTCTGAAATATAGTAGAATAGATCCATATGAGTGAATGTGCGGTGCCTACACATTGTTTCACTTTCTCATGCATGTGGGCAACATTCCCTCTTGATTAGAGTAACTAATTGCATGCATGCTGTAAAAGACATAATTGATGATGTCATTAAAGATACTTTCCAATGAGAAAATTCAAAATGTTTTGTAGCTCAAACCATCGCTCCGATTAACAAACTGTTTTCACATAAAAGATTCATAGCGACGAGATCTTCGAAACTAGATCCCATGTTGATATGTTCCGACGACTTTGTTTCCGTAAAAATTTACCACGTGTTCTACGCAAGTTATCATGCATGTGGTGCATAAGTTATCATGTTCTTTACAAAGAAATTATCGGGGCATAAAAAAGTTCCCCCAACCTTCTCTTCACAAGCACATGCGTGCATGCATTAGATAGAAAAAAATGATGTCATCCTAGTTCTCCCCTTGGTTGAAACTTCAAAATGTTTTATAGCTCAAAATAGTTGGTCTGTTTTCACATAAAAAATTCACCTCTACAAGACCTTCAAAACTAGATCTCATGTTGATATATTTTGCCAACTTTTTTCCTTCAAATAGTTACCAGGCCTGGGCTAAGTAAGTTATCAGGTCAGATGTGTGTCTATTATCATGCTATTTACACATGAGTTACCGTGGTACATTTTTAACAATAATGTTTTTTATGACAAAGTTACCGCAGTGTTTGTGCGTGAATTACCATGCCTATAGTCCGTATATTACCATGCTATTTATGCCTAAGTTATCGAGGGTATATTTTCAAACAACTTTCGCCCCGGGGGTCAAAATTATCATAGTGCTTATACATGAGTTATCAAGTCTATGATGTGTATATTATCGTGATATTTATATGCAAGTTATCGGGTGATATGTTTTCAAACAACTCCATCCCCTCCAACCACCCCCGGATCATTGTTACTATGGTATTTATTTGTAAGTTATCACGTATACTTGCGTCCAGTATCATGCTATTTACACGGAAGTTATTGGGGGATGTTTTTAAACACCCCCCAGGTTCAAAGTCATCACAGTGTTTGCGCATCAGTTATCAGGTTTGTGGTGTGTAAGTTGTCATGCTATTTACGCCGAAGCTGTCGGGGATGTCTTCAACAACTTTTTCTCCCGGGTCATAGTTATCAACGTGTTTGTACATAAGTTATCAGATCTGCGATGTGTAAATTACCATGTAATTCACACGAAAATTACTGGGGACATGTTTCTTCAACTTTATTTCTCGGGGTCAAAAGTTATCAACGTGTTGCACATAAGTTATCAGGTCTATGGTACGTAAATTACCTTGCTATTCACACGAAGTTATCGGAGGTGTATTACAACAACCCCACCACTGTTAAAGTTACCATAGTGTTTGTACGTAAGTTATCAGGTGTAAGATGCGTAAATTACCATGCTCTTCACACAAACCGGCTCACGGGGACTCGATGTGTCGCCGTCTTCCGTGCCCTACTCTTCCACGTTGGAGCCCGCAACCGGGACGGTGCCGTTGGACGTCAGATTGATGATGGATCCATTCTAGGAGGAGTCGACGTCATGACAACGCGGTTGCAGAACCCGCACTGGTGCACCATACAGGGCGCTTGAGAATGCGACTCCGTCTCGCCAATGTCCACCGCCGCGATCGAGGGCTGTCGCTTCCTTCCACGCTCACTACCTTGCACAGCGGGCACGCCGCACCATGTTTGTGTCTGAGGATGCTCATGGTGCGTCCTCCAGCTCGGTGCGCCAACGGAAGGGCCGCGTATCCGCCACCGCGTTCGGACGCCAGACAGACCGCACTGCCTCCGTTGAGGCAGTGATGGCACCCCTGCCGACGGATCCATGCATCATTTGTGCAGACGCAATAGATTCCCGACGGAAGGAGTACGAGTGCTGCCGTTGGGGCGGGCTCCCCCGGGAGTGGCGAAGCGCAAACCGTATGATCATCTTCTCTCGGGGCCATGATAATCGAACTAGAGAGGAATCGTTCGGATCTATCGTAAAAAATCAGTGGTTTTGAAAGTAGCTTTTCCGGTGGTAAAAAGGGTTAAATAGCTTGGTATACATTTGCTTTACAAGAATTACACCATGTCGAGCTTTTTCGGTGGTAAAAATGGGTTAAATAGCTTGTTATACATTTGCTTTACAACAATTACACCACGTCGAGCATGAGACCATAGTTTGAATTTCAACATGGGAATAGTGTTTCTCTCCCTCCCGCAAGAACTTGAATTTGAGGGTCACCATTTCTTTGTTGAGAAAAAAAAACGAATGTTGCAATTTTTTTCTTGAGAAATTTTCGAGTGTTACAAGCTTCTAACAAAAGGGGGAAGAAAACCTTGACGACCAACTGGCCTTGACGAATATAACCCACCCAGCCTTCTTCATAACATTTAGGAAGACTGGTCTGGCTGGCCACCGAGTTCAATTCCTGTCGCTGCTTCTTTTTTGCGCAAAAAAAAGGACCGACATGTCGGAGTAATGGGCCATGGGTAGGCTAACCCGAGCCCCAGAACCTTTCAAGACATCAGGGCAGGCTGCGCCCCTCAAGCCGAGTCCCAGACGGCGACTCCAAGATAAGCCAAGTCCCAGATGGCGACTCCAAGATAAGCCGAGTCTCAGATGGCGACTCCAAGATAAGTCGAGTCTCAGATGGCGACTCCAAGATAAGCCGAGTCTTGGATGGCGACTCCAAGATAAGCCGACTCATGGCCGGCGACTTCCGGAGGAACCGGCTATAGAGAGTCGGCCCGCGGCTCCACTATCGTCACGATGGGCGAGGCGGGTACGACCACGGCGTGGCCGTCCCCTCCTGCTTACGTGGGGCCAGCATGGCTACAGCGTGCCGTACCACTGGAGATCTCCGGCGTGGCCTGGCACTGTTGCCATGCCTGCCCTGACCTCAGCCACAGTGGGCGGCGCACTGTGGCCACGACGGCCTACCTGTACGGCTCAGAGACGGCGGACCTGCCTGTCAGTGAGAGCATGGAAGGTGGCGGATACGCTCCGAAGGCGGCCCTGTGGGAGTCGGCTCCCTAGAGTCAGCCGGCCTCTCCCACGGGTCCCACGCGCCATTAACCAGATAGGACGGGGGGTGACGACAGTGATCGACCCGATAGACGGCGGCACTGTTGCCACGACCCCATGACCAAGCCTGCGTCATTAAAAGCACATCTACAATGCCGAACCCATAGGCGGGGCCCACCTGTCGGCGGGCCCCAGCAGTCGGCGGAGGAGACGGCGGCCTGAGAGACAGACGGTTGGGCCCGCGCCCAGCCGGATTACCATTGTACCCCTGGGGGGTAGGCCTATATAAATCCCCCGGGACACCCATGCAAAGGGTTCGAATCCATTAGCATTAGACCAGATCCTATAGGAAGGAGAGAGCTGGTCTTGCCTTCTCCTACCTCAACAATACAGCTCTAGGAGCAACCCTGTAGTCACTTTGCCATAGTGATCATGCGGAGACCCCGCAGAGCAGCAGTAGGGGTGTTATCTCCCCGGAGAGCCCCGAAGCTGGGTAAGATTCGCCGGCGTGCATGCCTTCGCCTCATCCCGTTTCCTGGCACCGGCGACGTTCTACTCGCTCCCACCATGATAAGCCATCCTTTGGCATATGTCGCACCCAACCCCCGACATTTGGCGCCCACCATGGGGCGAGGTGCACCGTCGTCCGGAGACCTACTCTAGACGGGAACCCTCTTCCTCCTCCGCGAGCATAGCCAGCCCGGCACGCCCGATGACGCTTGCCTTGACGCGCTGCAAGGCATCGACGACGCCTGCACGGCGAGCTGCCTCGCTGACCTTCTTGGCGAGGTTTGCATCTCCGACGAGCATGCATCCGATGCGGGCACGGGCGGCCCCGAAAGCCTCCTCGCGGGCCTCCTCGACCATCTCCACGTCGCCAGCGAGCCTGCCATGGACTTGGAGTCTGTAGGCTCCACCGACCCGATGCTGGTCGACTTCGACAGCGTGTCACTCGACACGTTCCCCACAAATGTGGTGATCTACGACGAGCCGCTCCCTCGCGAGGAGAGCGGCGGAAGCACCGTCATGGAAGTGCTCGTTATTGGTCATGGCGAGCACTCCGGTGAAGGGGCTCACGACCTTCTCGACGCGGCTCTGCGAGACCTGACGGCGCCCATTCTGGAGGACACTAACGCCGAGATGCTAGAGGCACGCCGCCTTCAGCTCATCAAAGGCGCAAAGAAGCTGGCAAGCATGAGACGCTTGTCGGAGGCCTACCAACGTGAGATGGATCGCTCCGTGGGCGGCTCGCCAGCCCCAACTGGGCCTAGCCGCCTAGGCGCAGTCCGACAACATGGCACGGCCATCGCCAACCTGTTCGGGGCCGATCGCCCCGTGTATGCCACGCCTACGGAGAACATCCGCGCCGCCCAGGCGGCAGCGGACGAACTAGACAACTTCGAAGGCGAAGAGCGCCGCTTGATGATCGAGCGAGTCCAGCGACTCCTCAAGGCGGCTGCCGCACAGAACGAAGCCGGCTACCGCACGAGGCGCCGCAACGACAAAATGACGACTTACCTCCCCGCCGAGATCAAGGCGCGACGTCTCGAACACTGACTGGCGGAGCCCGCGGAAGAAGAGAGAAGGATCCGGCTGTCAGCCATAGTTGGACTCGCATCACCATCGAGCGCGACCAAGACGGTCGCCTGAGAGCAGTGGAACGGCAGGGCGACTACCTGCCTCCCCCACCACGAAGAGAAAGACAAGTCTCCCCACCGCCTGCTGAGCATCCGACTCTCGGCGACCGCCTTGGTCGTCGAGAGGGAGTCGGAGAGAACGACGCCCGCCACCGGATCGACCGACTCCACCGATCCCTAGTGCTGGAAGAAGAAGACGAGCTGGGCCCTCCCTGCTTCGGACCCCGCATCCGAGACGAGCCCTTTCCCAAAGGATTCACGCTCCCCCGAGACACGCCCAAGTACACCGGCTCCGTGAAGCCGGAAGATTGGCTAGTTGACTACTCCACAGCTGTCAATATAGCAAATGGCAACAAGCGCGTTGCCGTGAAGTACGTTCCGCTCATGCTCCAAGGTACGTCCCGGACATGGTTGAACCGTTTGAAGCCCCGCAGCATCAACAGTTGGGTCGACTTCACCGAGGCTTTCATCCGCAACTTCACAAGCACGTACAAGCGACCCCCCAAGCCGCACCAGCTCTCCTTGTGCGTGCAAGGCCAAGACGAGTCGACTCGCGATTACCTCACACGATGGGGTGAGCTTCAGAACTGCTGTGAAGGCGTGCACGAGGTGCAGGCTATCGAGTACTTCATCGCCGGGTGCAGAGGAGGCACCTTCCTCAAGCACAAGCTCCTCTGCGACGAGCCAGAGACCCTCGACGAGTTGCTGGTCATAGCAGACAAGTATGCCACGGCAGACTCCTCCATGAAGACAGAGATTCAAGTTAGTGCGACTGGCAAAGTGGCCCCTCAAGCTCCCAGAACTCCGGCTGGAGACACCAGTCGGCGACAGCAGCAGAATGATCACAAGCGCAAGGCCCCGCAGCTGACTTCCAGCAGTCGGCAGGTTGCGACAGTCAAAGACCAACAGCCTGAGGGGCAGCCTCCGGCGAAGCGACAGAAAGGCGGCAAGTCCAATTGGTTGCTGGCCTTCTCTTACGAGCAGACTCTAGATGGTCCCTGCAAGTTCCACAGCGGCGCGAAGCCGTCAAACCATACCACCCGAAAATGCCACTGGCTCACTAGAATCGCCAAAGGAGACGGCCTCCTTCCTCCTCCGCCCGCTGGGCCGCCGCCTCCATAGCCGCCCCAGCAGCCGGCTGCCAGGCCAGTCGGCGCCGTACAAGATGAATACCCAGAAGAGCATGGAGCTTATGTGGTATTCACCAGCATGGCTGATGATCGACGCAGCAGATGGTTGCAGCAGCAAGAAGTAAATGCAGTAGCATCAGATACTCCGGAGTTTATGCATTGGTCCGAGAAGCCTATCAGTTGGAGCAGAGCTGATCACCCAGAGGTGATGCCGAATCCGGGCTCCTACGCCTTGGTTCTAAGTGCAACCTTGGCCACTGATAGGCGGGCCGCTCGCTTCTCGCGAGTGTTGATAGACGGAGGCAGCAGCATCAACATCCTATACAAGGATACCATGGAGAAATTAGGAATCAAGCAGAGACAGCTTCAAAGCAGCCGAACTGTTTTCCACGGCATTGTACCTGGCCTTTCTTGCTCCCCAATCGGCAAGATCCAGATAGATGTCCTCTTCGGAGACAAAGATCATTTTCGCCGTGAGCCAGTTTGGTTTGAAGTGGTGGACCTTGAAAGCCCATACCAAGCATTGCTTGGCCGACCTGCTTTGGCCAAATTCATGGCGGTCCCCCACTACGCTTACCTCCAGATGAAGATGCTAAGTTCAAAGGGGATTCTGACCGTGGCCGGCGACTATAGGAAGTCGTCCGCCTGCGCGGCCGAGAGTAGTCGGCTGGCTGAGTCCCTGGTGATCGCAGCTGAGAGGTGGCTCCTTGATCGGGTTGTGGCGATGGCCGGCAAGCAGCCAGAGATGTCGCCCGACCCCAAGGAGTCGGAAGCTGAGGGTTCGTTCAAGCCAGCTAAAGAAACAAAGAGGATACCTTTGGACCCGGAGCACCCGGAGAGGCATGCTGTCATAGGCGCAAACCTAGACAGCAAATAGGAAGGCGAGCTCGTCGATTTCCTCCGTGAGAATCGAGACATCTTCGCATGGTCCCTTAAAGACATGCCAGGTGTACCGACAGAATTCACCGAGCACAAGTTACATGTCCGATCTGATGTGAAGCCCGTCAGGCAGCCCTTGCGCCGCTTGTCAGAGGAGAAGAGGAGAGTTGTTGGAGAAGAGATAGCCCGACTCCTAGCGGCCGACTTCATTATGGAGGTGTTCTTTCCAGAATGGCTGGCGAACCCGGTCCTAGTGTTGAAGAAGAACAAGCAGTGGCGGATGTGTATCGACTACACAAGCCTCAACAAAGCTTGCCCCAAAGACCCATTTGCTCTGCCAAGAATTGATCAGGTGATAGACTCCACAGCCGGATGTGAGCTCTTGAGCTTCTTAGATGCATATTCAGGATATCACCAGATCAAGCTAAACCCGGCAGACAGACTGAAGACTGCCTTCATCACGCCGTTTGGAGCCTTCTGCTACCTGACTATGACATTCGGCTTGAGGAATGTCGGCGCCACCTTTCAGCGTTGCATGCAGAAGTTGAAGGAAATATGCCCTAGAGGCAATAATAAAGTTATTATTTATTTCCTCATATCATGATAAATGTTTATTATTCATGCTAGAATTGTATTAACCAGAAACATGATACATGTGTGAATACATAGACAAACATATAGTCACTAGTATGCCACTACTTGACTAGCTCATTAATCAAAGATGGTTATGTTTCCTAACCATAGACATGTGTTGTCATTTGATTAATGGGATCACATCATTAGAAGAATGATGTGATTGACATGACCCATTCCGTTAGCCTAGCACTTGATCGTTTAGTATACTACTGTTGCTTTCTTCATGACTTATACATGTTCCTGTAACTATGCGAAATATGCAACTCCCATTTACCGGAGGAACACTTTGGGTACTACCAAACATCACAACGTAACTGGGTGATTATAAAGGAGTACTACAGGTGTCTCCGAAGGTACATGTTGAGTTGGCGTATTTCGAGATTAGGTTTTGTCACTTCGATTGTCGGAGAGGTATCTCTGGGCCCTCTCGGTAATGCACATCATTATAAGCCTTGCAAGCAATGTGACCACATGAGTTGGTTACGGGATGATGCATTACGGAACGAGTAAAGAGACTTGCCGGTAATGAGATTGAACTAGGTATTGGATACCGATGATCAAATCTCGGGCAAGTAACATACCGATGACAAAGGGAACAACATATGTTGTTATGCGGTTTGACCGATAAAGATCTTCGTAGAATATGTAGGAACCAATATGGGCATCCAAGTCCCGCTATTGGTTATTGACCGAGAATGGTTCTAGGTCATGTCTACATAGTTCTCAAACCCGTAGGGTCCGCACGCTTAACATTACGATGACAGTTTTATTATGAGTTTATAAGTTTTGATGTACCGAAGTTTGTTCGGAGTCCCGGATGTGATCACGGACATGACGAGGAGTCTCGAAATGGTCGAGACATAAAGATTGATATATTGGACGACTATATTCGGACACTGGAAGTGTTCCGGGTGATTTCGGAGAAAACCGAAGTGCCGGGGGGGTTACCGGAACCCCCCGGGAGAGTATTGGGCCTTATGGGCCTTAGGGAAAGGAGAGAGGGGCGGCCAGCATGGGCCGCACGCCCCCTCCCCCCTCTTGTCCGAATTGGACTAGGAGGAGGGGCGGCGCCCCCTCCTCTTTCCTTCCCCCTCTCTCCCTTCCTTCCCCCTCCTAGTAGGAGTAGGAAAGGAGGAGTCCTACTCCTACTAGGAGGAGGATTCCTCCTCCCTTGGCGCGCCCAAGGGGCCGGCCGGCCTCCCCCTTGCTCCTTTATATACGGGGGCAGGGGGCACCCCAGAACACACAAGTTGATCTACGGATCGTTCCTTAGCCGTGTGCGGTGCCCCCCTCCACCATATTCCACCTCGGTCATATTGTCGCGGAGTTTAGGCGAAGCCCTACGCAGGTAGAACATCATCATCGTCACCACGCCATCGTGCTGACGGAGCTCATCCCCGAAGCTTTGCTGGATCGGAGCCCGGGGATCGTCATCGAGCTGAACGTGTGCTGAACTCGGAGGTGCCATACGTTCGGTGCTTGGATCGGTCGGATCGTGAAGACGTACAACTACATCAACCGTGTTGTGCTAATGCTTCCGCTTACGGTCTACGAGGGTACGTGGACAACACTCTCCCCTCTTGTTGCTATGCCATCACCATGATCTTGCGTGTGCGTAGGAAATTTTTTGAAATTACTACGTTCCCCAACAGTGGTATCAGAGCCTAGGTTTTATGCGTTGATGTTATATGCACGAGTAGAACACAAGTGAGTTGTGGGCGATACAAGTCATACTGCTTACCAGCATGTCGTACTTTGGTTCGGAGGTATTGCGAGATGAAGCGGCCCGGACCGACATTACGCGTACGCTTACGCGAGACTGGTTTCACCGTTGCGAGCACTTGTGCTTCAAGGTGGCTGGCAGGTCTCTGTCTCTCTCACTTTAGCTGAATCGAGTGTGGCTACGCCCGGTCCTTGCGAAGGTTAAAACAGCACTAACTTGACAAACTATCGTTGTGGTTTTGATGCGTAGGTAAGAACGGTTCTTGCTAAGCCCGTAGCAGCCACGTAAAATTTGCAACAACAAAGTAGAGGACGTCTAACTTGTTTTTGCAGGGCATGTTGTGATGTGATATGGTCAAGACGTGATGCTATATTTTATTGTATGAGATGATCATGTTTTGTAACCGAAGTTATCGGCAACTGGCAGGAGCCATATGGTTGTCGCTTTATTGTATGAAATGCAAACGCCCTGTCATTGCTTTACTTTATCACTAAGCGGTAGCGATAGTCGTAGAAGCAATAGATGGCGTAACGACAATGATGCTATGATGGAGATCAAGGTGTCACGCCGGTGACGATGGTGATCACGACGGTGCTTCAAAGATGGAGATCACAAGCACAAGATGATGATGGCCATATCATATCACTTATATTGATTGCATGTGATGTTTATCCTTTATGCATCTTATCTTGCTTTGATTGATGGTAGCATGTTAAGATGATCTCTCACTTAATAATCAAGAAGTGTTCTCCCTGAGTATGCACCGTTGCGAAAGTTCTTCGTGTTGAGACACCACGTGATGATCGGGTGTGATAGGCTCTACGTTCAAATACAACGGGTGCAAAACAGTTGCACACGCGGAATACTCAGGTCATACTTGACGAGCCTAGCATATACAGATATGGCCTCGGAACACGGAGACCGAAAGGTCGAACGTGAATCATATAGTAGATATGATCAACATAGTGATGTTCACCATTGAAACTACTCCATCTCACGTGATGATCGGACATGGTTTAGTTGATTTGGATCACGTGATCACTTAGATGACTAGAGAGATGTCTGTCTAAGTGGGAGTTCTTAAGTAATATGATTAATTGAACTTAAATTTATCATGAACTTAGTACCTGATAGTATTTTGCTTGTCTATGTTTGTTTGTAGATAGATGGCTCGTGCTATTGTTCCGTTGAATTTTAATGTGTTCCTTGAGAAAGCAAAGTTGAAAGATGATGGTAGCAATTACACGGACTGGGTCCGTAACCTGAGGATTATCCTCATTGCTGCACAGAAAAATTACGTCCTGGAAGCACCGCTGGGTGCCAGGCCTGCTGCTGATGCAACTGACGATGTTAAGAACGTCTGGCAGAGCAAAGCTGATGACTACTCGATAGTTCAATGTGCCATGCTTTACGGCTTAGAACCGGTTTTTCAACGACGCTTTGAACGTCATGGAGCATATGAGATGTTTCAGGAGTTGAAGTTAATATTTCAAGCAAATGCCCGGATTGAGAGATATGAAGTCTCCAATAAGTTCTATAGCTGCAAGATGGAGGAGAATAGTTCTGTCAGTGAACACATACTCAAAATGTCTGGGTATAATAATCACTTGATTCAACTGGGAGTTAATCTTCCTGATGATAGTGTCATTGACAGAATTCTCCAATCACTGCCACCAAGCTACTTGAGCTTCTTGATGAACTATAATATGCAAGGGATGAACAAGACTATTCCCGAGCTCTTCACAATGCTAAAGGCTGCGGAGGTAGAAATCAAGAAGGAGCATCAAGTGTTGATGGTTAACAAGACCACCAGTTTCAAGAAAAAAGGCAAAGGGAAGAAGAACGGGAACTTTAAAAAGAACGACAAGCAAGTTGCTGCTCAAGAGAAGAAACCCAAGTCTGGACCTAAGCCTGAAACTGAGTGCTTCTACTGCAAGCAGACTGGACACTGGAAGCGGAACTGCCCCAAGTATTTGGCGGATAAGAAGGATGGCAAAGTGAACAAAGGTATATGTGATATACATGTTATTGATGTGTACCTTACTAATGCTCGCAGTAGCACCTGGGTATTTGATACTGGTTCTGTTGCTAATATTTTCAACTCGAAACAGGGACTACGAATTAAGCGAAGATTGGCTAAGGACGAGGTGACGATGCGCGTGGGAAATGGTTCCAAAGTCGATGTGATCGCGGTCGGCACGCTACCTCTACATCTACCATCGGGATTAGTTTTAGACCTAAATAATTGTTATTTGGTGCTAGCGTTGAGCATGAACATTATATCTGGATCTTGTTTAATGCGAGACAGTTATTCATTTAAATCAGAGAATAATGGTTGTTCTATTTATATGATTAATATCTTTTATGGTCATGCACCCTTGAAGAGTGGTCTATTTTTATTGAATCTCGATAGTAGTGATACACATATTCATAGTGTTGAAACCAAAAGATGCAGAGTTGATAACGATAGTGCAACTTATTTGTGGCACTGCCGTTTAGGTCATATCGGTGTAAAGCGCATGAAGAAACTCCATACTGATGGGCTTTTGGAATCACTTGATTACGAATCACTTGGTACTTGCGAACCGTGCCTCATAGGCAAGATGACTGAAACGCCGTTCTCCAGAACTATGGAGCGAGCAACTGATTTGTGGGAGATCATACATACTGATGTTTGTGGTCCAATGAATGTTGAGGCTCGCGGCGGGTATCGTTATTTTCTCACCTTCATAGATGATTTGAGCAGATATGGGTATATCTACTTAATGAAACACAAGTCTGAAACATTTGAAAAGTTCAAAGAATTTCATAGTGAAGTGGAAAATCATCGTAACAAGAAAATAAAGTTTCTACGATCTGATCGTGGAGGAGAATATTTGAGTTACGAGTTTGGTCTACACTTGAAACAATGCGGAATAGTTTCGCAACTCACACCACCCGGAACACCACAACGAAATGGTGTGTCCGAACGTCGTAATCGTACTTTACTAGATATGGTGCGATCTATGATGTCTCTTACTGATTTACCGCTATCATTTTGGGGTTATGCTTTAGAGACGGCCGCATTCACGTTAAATAGGGCACCATCAAAATCCGTTGAGACGACGCCTTATGAACTATGGTTTGGCAAGAAACCAAAGTTGTCGTTTCTTAAAGTTTGGGGCTGCGATGCTTATGTGAAGAAACTTCAACCAGATAAGCTCGAACCCAAATCGGAGAAATGTGTCTTCATAGGATACCCAAAAGAGACTATTGGGTACACCTTCTATCACAGATCTGAGGGCAAGATTTTCGTTGCTAAAATCGGATCCTTTCTAGAGAAGGAGTTTCTCTCGAAAGAAGTGAGTGGGAGGAAAGTAGAACTTGATGAGATAACTGTATCTACTCCCTTGTTGGAAAGTAGTTCATCACAAGAACCGGTTCCTGTGACAACTACACCAACTAGTGAGGAAGCTAATGATATTGATCATGAAACTTCAGATCAAGTTTCTACTGAACCTCGTAGGTCTACCAGAGTAAGATCCGCACCAGAGTGGTATGGTAATCCTATTCTGGAAGTCATGTTACTTGATCATGATGAACCTACGAACTATGAGGTAGCGATGATGAGCCCAGATTCCGCAAAATGGCTAGAGGCCATGAAATCTGAGATGGGATCCATGTATGAAAACAAAGTATGGACTTTGGTTGACTTGCCCGATGATCGGCAAGCCATTGAGAATAAATGGATCTTTAAGAAGAAGACTGACGCTGATGGTAATGTAACTGTCTATAAAGCTCGACTTGTTGCGAAAGGTTTTCGACAAGTTCAAGGGTTGACTACAATGAGACTTTCTCACACGTAGTGATGCTTAAGTCTGTCCGAATCATGTTAGCTACTGCTGCATTTCATGATTATGAAATTTGGCAAATGGATGTCAAAACTGCATTCTTGAATGGATTTCTGGAAGAAGAGTTGTATATGATGCAACCACAAGGTTTTGTTGATCCAAAAGGTGCTAACAAAGTGTGCAAGCTCCAGCGATCCATTTATGGACTGGTGCAAGCATCTCGGAGTTGGAATAAACGTTTTCATAGTGTGATCAAAGCATATGGTTTTATACAGACTTTTGGAGAAGCATGTATTTACAAGAAAGTGAGTGGGAGCTCTGTAGCATTTCTGATTTTATATGTAGATGACATATTATTAATTGGAAATGATATAGAATTTCTGGATAGCATAAAGGGATACTTGAATAAATGTTTTTCAATGAAAGACCTCGGTGAAGCTGCTTACATATTGGGCATCAAGATCTATAGAGATAGATCAAGACACTTAATAGGACTTTCACAAAGCACATACCTTGACAAAATTTTGAAAAAGTTCAAAATGGATCAGGCAAAGAAAGGTTTCTTGCCTGTGCTACAAGGTGTGAAGTTGAGTCAAACTCAATGCCCGACCACAGCAGAAGATAGAGAGAAAATGAAAGATGTTCCCTATGCTTCAGCCATAGGCTCTATCATGTATGCAATGTTGTGTACTAGACCTGACGTATGCTTAGCAATAAGCTTGGCAGGAAGGTACCAAAGTAATCCAGGAGTGGATCACTGGACAGCGGACAAGAACATCCTGAAATACCTGAAAAGGACTAAGGATATGTTTCTCGTATATGGAGGTGACAAAGAGCTAGTCGTAAATGGTTACGTTGATGCAAGCTTTGACACTGATCCGGATGATTCTAAATCGCAAACCGGATACGTGTTTTTATTAAACGGTGGAGCTGTAAGTTGGTGCAGTTCTAAACAAAGCGTCGTGGCGGGATCTACATGTGAAGCGGAGTACATAGCTGCTTCTGAAGCAGCAAATGAAGGAGTCTGGATGAAGGAGTTCATTACCGATCTAGGTGTCATACCTAGTGCATCGGGACCAATGAAGATCTTCTGTGACAATACTGGTGCAATTGCTTTGGCAAAGGAATCCAGATTTCGCAAGAGGACCAAGCACATCAAGAGACACTTCAATTCCATTCGGGACCAAGTCCAAGTGGGATACATAGAGATTTGCAAAATACATACGGATCTGAATGTTGCAGACCCGTTGACTAAGCCTCTCTCAGAGCAAAACATGATCCACATCAAGACTCCATGGGTGTTAGAATCATTACTATGTAATCTAGATTATTGACTCTAGTGCAAGTGGGAGACTGAAGGAAATATGCCCTAGAGGCAATAATAAAGTTATTATTTATTTCCTCATATCATGATAAATGTTTATTATTCATGCTAGAATTGTATTAACCAGAAACATGATACATGTGTGAATACATAGACAAACATATAGTCACTAGTATGCCTCTACTTGACTAGCTCATTAATCAAAGATGGTTATGTTTCCTAACCATAGACATGTGTTGTCATTTGATTAATGGGATCACATCATTAGAAGAATGATGTGATTGACATGACCCATTCCGTTAGCCTAGCACTTGATCGTTTAGTATACTACTATTGCTTTCTTCATGACTTATACATGTTCCTGTAACTATGAGAAATATGCAACTCTCGTTTACCGGAGGAACACTTTGGGTACTACCAAACGTCACAACGTAACTGGGTGATTATAAAGGAGTACTACAGGTGTCTCCGAAGGTACATGTTGAGTTGGCGTATTTCGAGATTAGGTTTTGTCACTCCGATTGTCGGAGAGGTATCTCTGGGCCCTCTCGGTAATGCACATCATTATAAGCCTTGCAAGCAATGTGACCAAATGAGTTGGTTACGGGATGATGCATTACGGAACGAGTAAAAAGACTTGTCGGTAACGAGATTGAACTAGGTATTGGATACCGACGATCAAATCTCGGGCAAGTAACATACCGATGACAAAGGGAACAACGTATGTTGTTATGCAGTTTGACCGATAAAGATCTTCGTAGAATATGTAGGAACCAATATGGGCATCCAGGTCCCGCTATTGGTTATTGACCGAGAATGGTTCTAGGTCATGTCTACATAGTTCTCGAACCCGTAGGGTCCGCACGCTTAACGTTACGATGACAGTTTTATTATGAGTTTATAAGTTTTGATGTACCGAAGTTTGTTCGGAGTCCCGGATGTGATCACGGACATGACGAGGAGTCTCGAAATGGTCGAGACATAAAGATTAATATATTGGACGACTATATTCGGACACCGGAAGTGTTCCGGGTGATTTCGGAGAAAACCGGAGTGCCGGGGGGTTACCGGAACCCCCCGGGAGAGTATTGGGCCTTATGGGCCTTAGGGGAAAGGAGAGAGGGGCGGCCAGCATGGGCCGCACACCCCCTCCCCCCTCTGGTCCGAATTGGACTAGGAGGGGGGGCGGCGCCCCCTCCTCTTTCCTTCCCCTTCTCTCCCTTCCTTCCCCCTCCTAGTAGGAGTAGGAAAGGAGGAGTCCTACTCCTACTAGGAGGAGGATTCCTCCTCCCTTGGCGCGCCCAAGGGGCCGGCCGGCCTCCCCCCTTGCTCGTTTATATACGGGGGCAGGGGGCACCCCAGAACACACAAGTTGATCTACGGATCGTTCCTTAGCCGTGTGCGGTGCCCCCCTCCACCATATTCCACCTCGGTCATATCGTCGTGGAGTTTAGGCGAAGCCCTGCGCCGGTAGAACATCATCATCGTCACCACGCCGTCGTGCTGACGGAACTCATCCCCGTAGCTTTGCTGGATCGGAGCCCGGGGATCGTCATCGAGCTGAACGTGTGCTGAACTCAGAGGTGCCGTACGTTCGGTGCTTGGATCGGTCGGATCATGAAGACGTACGACTACATCAACCGCGTTGTGCTAACGCTTCTGCTTACGGTCTACGAGGGTACGTGGACAACACTCTCCCCTCTCGTTACTATGCCATCACCATGATCTTGCGTGTGCGTAGGAATTTTTTTGAAATTACTACGTTCCCCAACAGAAGTGTCTCCTCAAGCAACTCAGCAGAAATGCCCACGTCTACGTGGATGATGTGGTGGTGAAAACGAAAAAGCGTGGGACACTGTTGGAAGATCTCCAAGAAACCTTTGAGAATCTATGCCAATTCCAGATCAAGCTCAACCCGGAGAAGTGCGTCTTCAGAGTACCAGCCGGCCAGCTCCTTGGCTTCCTGGTCTCTGAACGCGGCATAGAGTGCAACCATGTAAAGATCAAGGCCATCGAGAGGATGGAAGTCCACCGCCGACTGTTAGATGTGCAGAAGTTCACCGGCTGCTTGGCGTCCATCAGCCGATTCATCAGTCGGCTGGGCGAGAAGGCTCTCCCTTTGTACCAACTAATGAAGAAGACCACCTTTTTCGAGTGGAACCACAAGGCGGACGAAGCATTTCTCGAGTTAAAAAAGATGTTGACTACTCCCCCTATGCAGGCGGCTCCGACTCCTAAAGAGCCTATGCTCCTATACATTGCCGCCACCAGCCGGGTAGTCAGCACAGTTATCGTGGTTGAACGCAAGGAGGAAGGCAAGGTGCTCCTTGTCCAGAGACCGGTATATTACCTGAGCGAGGTACTGTCGACCTCCAAGCAGAACTACCCCCACTACCAGAAGATATGCTACGGCATGCATTTCGCCACCAAGAAGTTGAAGCCTTACTTTCAAGAGCATCCAATCACTATGGTTTGCACCGCTCCACTAGCCGAGATCATCAGAAGCCGTGATGCTTCAGGCCGAGTAGCCAAGTGGGCCATAGATCTGGCTCCCTACACCATCTACTACCAGCCCCGCACCGCCATCAAGTCACAAGCACTGGCCGACTTCCTTGTCGACTGGGCCGAGACCCACTACCTGCCGCCAGCACCCGACTCCACCCATTGGCGGATGCATTTCGATGGCTCCAAGATGCGCACCGGCTTGGGAGCCGGCGTCGTCCTCACCTCCCCCAAAGGCGACAAGCTCAAGTACGCACTGCAGATCCACTTCGCCGCCTCCAATAACGTTGCCGAATACGAGGCGCTCGTTCACGGGCTCCGGCTTGCCAAAGAACTCGGCATCCGCCGGATCCTGTGCTACGGCGATTCCGATTTGGTGGTCCAGCAGTCGTCTGGCGACTGGGACGCCAAAGATGCAAACATGGCGAGCTACCGCTTCCTGGTGCAGCAAGTCAGCGGATATTTTGAGGGGTGTGAATTCCTTCACGTGCCAAGAAATGACAACGACCAAGCAGACACCCTGGCACGAGTCGGCTCCACCCGTCAAGCAATACCATCCGGCATCGCCCTTCAGCGCCTCCTCAAGCCGTCTATCAAGCCTTCGCCAGAATGAGACTCCATTTTTGTGCCAGCTCCCCCCGAAGAAGTCGGATCCGACTCAAGAGCACCAGCAGACGGCACAAGAATTCTTATAGATGGCTCCAAAAATACCGCAGTCGAAGCCGGCCCGGGGACTTCAGAACCCGGCCCGGGGACTGTGACGGTCAGCCCGAAGACTCCAGAGCTCGGCCCGGGGATTGTGCCAGTCGGCCCGGGGACTTCACCGATCCAGCAAGCGGCCGCGGATCCCAGCCCTCCGCCTCCCAACCCAGCCGCCCTTGTCCAAGTCGCAATTGTGGCAATTGAAGAAATAGCAGCACCCTCATGGGCCCAGCCCATCCTCAAGTTCCTAGTAAACAGAGAGCTACCAGCTGATGAAATCCTGGCTCGGCAAGTGCAACGCTGAGCGGCAGCCTATACCATAGTCAACAGAGAGCTGGTCAGGCATAGTGTCACTGGCGTGTACCAACGCTGTGTCGAGGCAGAACAAGGCCAAGCAATTCTCAGAGACATTCACGAAGGCGAGTGCGGCCACCATGCGGCTTCAAGTCCACTTGTCGCCAAAGCCTTCCGGCACGGTTTCTTCTGGCCGACTGCCCTAGAAGAGGCCAAGGAATTAGTCCAAAACTGCAAAGGGTGCCAGATGTTCCGTTCCAAGCCACTCCAGCCGGCTTCCGCGCTCAAGACCATTCCCATCGCCTGGCCCTTTGCGGTTTGGGACCTGGACATGGTGGGACCATTCAAGACGGCACGAGGCGGCCTAACTCACCTACTTGTCGCGGTGGACAAGTTCACCAAGTGGATAGAAGTAAAACCCATCAAGAAGTTGAATGGTCCGACTGCAGTAACCTTCATCGCCGACATTACGACTCGGTACGGCATACCACACAGCATCATCACCGACAATGGCACAAATTTTGCCAAAGGAGCCTTGGCCCATTTCTGGGCAACACAGGGCATCCGACTGGACTTAGCGTCCGTCGCCCATCCGCAGTCAAACGGCCAGGTGGAGCGAGCAAACGGCCTCATCCTATCCGGCATCAAGCCCTGCCTGGTCGAACCACTGGAGCGTTCGGTCGGCTGTTGGCTTGAGGAGCTACCAGCCGTCCTCTGGAGTCTGCGCACGACTCCAAACAAGTCAACCGACTTCACGCCTTTCTTCCTCGTCTACGGTGCTGAAGCCGTCATCCCGACGGACATAGAATTCGACTCCCCGCGAGTCACCATGTACACCGAGGAGGAAGCAGAAGAAGCACGTCAAGACGGAGTCGATCTGCTGGAAGATGGCCGGCTGTTGGCACTCAGTCGGTCCGGCATCTACCAGCAGAGCCTGCATCGATACTACAACAGGAAGGTCAGGCCAAGATCTTTCCAAGAGGGCGACCTTGTGCTCCGACTGATCCAGCGGACAGCCGGCCAGCACAAGCTGTCGGCACCTTGGGAAGGCCCCTTCATTGTCAGCAAAGTGCTAGGCAACGACTCCTACTACCTGATTGACGCTCAGAAGCCCCGAGCACGCAAGAGAGACGACTCCGGCAAAGAGTCGGAACGGCCATGGAATGCAAACCTCCTTCGAAGATTTTACAGGTTATTCAGTATGTATCACGCTACCCCTTTTTATTAAAAGTATCGAGACTTCGGGCCCCCCGAGACGAGCTCGGGGACTGCCCCTTTTGATTATCTGTATGATAAGAATTATGCCTTCAAGTATGCTACTTCTTGCTACGCCGCTTGGCGCCGGGTTCGACTAGTCGGCCCGGGGACGCACCGTCTGGCGCTATAAAATGTTTCCTGGAGTCGGACAAGTAGTGTGCGGCGCCTAAACCGTCTCCTGCCAGAAGCCGCAGCTCGCAGAGCGACTGTTTGGTAGGTAGGAGTAAGGATGAATGGGCATTCACATGAAAAATGGCTAAGGACCTAAAACATTAACATAGCCTAAGCCGGCTTCCAGCCCCCTTTCACAAGCCGACTCGCGAGTATTCGGCTTGCCGCTTTCTATCCAACTGGTTAAATAAACTCCAACGAAAGGCAAGTACTTGCTTTCCTCAAAGTAGCCAGGCATTTGGTCCAGTGGCAGTCCGCAGAGCGGTTATCCGGCTGACAAAGCGGCAACTAGGGGAAAGCGGCAAAGGAAAAAGCCAAAGGAGCAATGAGCAAGGAAAGATAGAACTCAGATTAATATTTATATAGCATAGGCCCATTGGCCGAATCTTCAGACAGAAGTTCAAAATACACCCCGAGGGTGGAATTGTACAAATTAACAAGTTCCTCAAAGACTTTCTAGAGCAGATAAAATAAAGCCAGAAGACAGCCTAGGGAGCGGCAGACGGGTTCGGAGGGTCGGAGGAGACGGCGGTGTCAGGCGCCGGGGCGGCCGGCTGGGCAGTCTCGGCTTGATCGCCGCCAGCGGCAGTCGGCCCGGTCAGACGCGGCTCGTTGCTAGAGGCGCGGTCGAGCTGAGGCTGGTCGCCCGCTCCGTCTTCTGGCGCCTCCGTCTCGCCTTCGTCCTCCTCCTCGCCTTCTTCCTCGGTGCTGGAGTCAATCACCTCTGCCGAGTCCTCGCCATATTCTGGGTTCATCCCGAACCACTCTGGCGGCACCTCCTCGCCGCCTGCAGCCCGCTCAGGGATGAAGACACTGGTGTCTATGTAGTCAGCGATTGCCACCGCACGCTCGACAAGGGCGCCCTCCACAGCCTCCAGCTTGGCCTGGGCCTCTGACCGGAATGCGGCCAGGCGGTCTAGGTCCAGCCCCGGATACCACGCCCTTACGAATTCCAAGGCCCGGCGTGCTCCGGCCTGGGCCGAGGAACCCTTCCAGGCCTCAAGACAGCTGGCTGCGACCTCCACCTAGTCGGCAGTCCAACTGGCGGTGCGCAGAGCCGGCATGTCTGGCCACAGGGCGGCAACTGCCTGGGCGCCGGCACGCTGAAGCCGGCGCATCAGCCGATGGGCCGGACAAAGACGGGCCTCGATGCTCAGAAGCTGCTCATCGACAGTCAGGGGAGCGTTGGCGACAATCATCGCGCCGCTTGCCCTCCGCGCCTCACGATCAGCCTCGATGGCCAGAGGGACTGCCTGCGAGTGGCCAGGGAAGAAGTCTGCCAAGACAAAAAAGAAGCAAGTCAAAAAATCAGAAGTCAGCCTGACACATAGTCGGAAACTCAAAGAAAGAAACTGACCGTTGACGATGTCCTCGATCTCATGGAAGCCAGAGGTCAGCATCGCCTCCTTGTCAGTCCAGGAGGAGCGCTCGCTCTCGAACTCGGCCAGAAGAGCAGCCTCCTTCTTCTCGGCCTCGTCCTGCATTTTCTTGAGCAGCTCCTTCTGCTCGGCCAGCTGCGTAGCAAGCAGGTCGCGCTCCGGAGCAAGCTTGCTGCACTCCTCCCCCTTGACGCGCAAGGCAGTGTTGACTTCACCCAGCTGCTCTTGAAGAGTGGCGTTAGCCCCTGAAGAATGAAAGAAAGAGACGAATAAGTCGTCAGCAAAGAAGATCGCCGGGAAGATCCGGCCCGACTACTCAGCAGTCGGCCCGAATCTCGGGGAATACAGCCCACAGGTGCGCCAGCGCGCCCCCGCGAAAAAGAAGAACAAAGAAGGAAATGTTGAAGTCATCAAGAAAGAAGATCGCTGGGAAGATCCGGCCCGACTGCTCAGCAGTCGGCCCGAATCTCGGGGACTACAGCCCGCGGGTGCGCCAACGCGCCCCCGCGAAGAAGAGAAAAATAACTTACTCCGGCTTTCCGTCAAGTCGGCAGTCCGCTTGCTCAACTCCTCAACATTGCAGTTGAAGGCAGTGGAATGGAGGTTGTGATACTCCTGCAAACAAAAATTTCAGACAAAGATAAAATACTTGGAACTCACCAGAGGGAGTTCCGAGCCGCCTGCTCAGCAGCTGGCCCGAAACTCGGGGATTACACCTAGTGGGTGCGCTGGCGCGCCCCCACGGAGAAGAGCAAGAAAGACAAGAATCAAAGAGGAAAGCATACCCGGACGGCCGCTCGCGACGCTAGATGCGCCTTGGTGCAGACCTGGAGGGCGTCGCCCTCGGCTCGCAGCTTCGTTTGGACATCCAGAAGCGCCTGGTTCAGCGGGCCCGTGCCGCCTCCGCGCACCCACCCAACGGGCGCGGCACTCGTCGCCTCGGCATCTGGGATGGCCGAGCTAGCGGCACCGACCTCCAGGGGCCGCGGCGCCAAAGTCGCCTTCTCAAGGCGGCGGCGCACTGGCGAGGCAACTTGAAGAAGCAGCCTCGCCTCGACCTCGTCCTCAGTCGGCCGCACCGGCGGGCCTGCCGGCTGTTTGCCGTGGGCCCTCCCAGACGGCGGTGGAGGCGGAGGCGGCGGCACAAGCGTGTCTGACATGGAGGCCTTGCTGCTCTCCATCTCCACGACGGGGTTCTCGGCGCCGGCTTCTCCGATCTGCCCCGTGAATTCCGAAGGCGGCGGTGCGGAGGATAGTGGGGCGACGCGCAGCCTCCTCAGGTCGCTGTCTCGCTGCAAGGGCGGCTTCGGCCTCATCCAGCTTCTTCTGGGCGGAGGCACCCGCCTTCTTGGTCTCCGCCTTCTCCAGGCGGTCGGCCTCCTCCTCGTCGCGCTTCTCCCGCGCGTTTCGCTTTGTTGCCTCCCGGAGGTCGGCGGCGGGGTCGACCCGCCGAGTATTGGCGGACGTCTCTGCCGACCCCATGATGGAGGGGACGGCGACCCTTTCAAGGGAAAGGGGGGCCCTGAAGAAAAAAGAGAGGAGTGTAAAAGAAGAACTCGAACAAGACTCACCCGATGAAATAAAGACAAAGGTGAAAAAACTTACGCAGAGACTAGCAGCGGCCTCCTCACTTCCCTACGGAAGCGGTTGGCCTTTGCGGCCGCCTCCTCCCGCTTGGTCGCGGCGGCCGCCCCCTTGAACTTCTTCGACTTGCCGCCAGGCGCACTCGGCCCGGCGTGGCGCCTCTTCGCGCTGCCTTGGCCGGCCAAGCCGGCAGAGGAGCCAGCGCCCGATGGGCCGACCCTTGGCTGATGGTGCGGGACGACTTCCCCTTCAGGGTCGTCCTCAGGCCAGTCAGCGGAGGTGGCCGAGGGCCTGAGGCCGCTTCCCGCTCCCCCTCCTCCGCCTTCGGCGTCGGCATCCATCGCCGCCGCCCCCAAGTCAGGGTCGTCAACCTCGCTATCCGCTCAGTCGGGGACGAACTCGCGGGGCGGTCTCATGACGCCGGCTGCGGGCTGTATGAGGGGGTTCTAGTTCAGAAGAAACCAATAAAAATCAGAAGTCAGATTCGGCTATAAAGAAGACAAAGTAATAAGGAGATGCGACTTACCACTGGAGGGGGGTTGGCGCGCGAGTACGGCTCCTTGCCGAACTGCCAGTCCTCCCCGAGCTTGAAGTTCGCGATATGGTTCACCATGTTTGCTACCTCCGCGCGGGGCATCTCCTTGGTGCTCATCCGACTCGGGTCTCGGTGGTCGCTCATCTGACTGATCAGATGAGGCCAGCCTTGGAGCGGGAGGACTCGGCGCGTCACGAAGGCGGCCAGCAAGTCGGCCCCGACGAGGCCCTCCGACTGCGTCAAGACTCGGAGTCGCGCTACGGCAGCGGCTCCGGCAGGAGTCAGCGTCTTGACTCGGTGAGACCAGCTAGGGAGCCTCCCAGCTGGTGCGCCGGCTTCATAAGGCGGCAGATTGACCCAGTCGCCGTCAGGGGCGATGTTCTTCACGTAGAAGTACGAGCGCTGCCACATCTTCACCGACTTGATCAGCGAGATGGAAGGGAAGGGGTTGTCGGCCGTCGATCGCCGCATCGCGATGAAGGCACCGCATTGAGCCGGCAGCCGGCGACGTGCGTGCCGAGCTTAGATGAGAAAAATTCTCCCCACAGCTCGATGGTGGGGAGGACGCCGAGAAAACCTTCGCACAGAGTGGCGAAGGCGGATAGCAGCACCACCGTGTTCGGGGTGAGGTGGTGCGGCTGGAGCCCGTGAAACTCCAAGAAGGAGCGGAAGAAGCCGCTCGCCGGCAGGCCCAGGCCGCGCATGAGGTGCGAGCAGAAGATGACCCGCTCGCCCTCCTCCGGCGCCGGCGATATCTCCCTCGCCGGCGCGGCGCGGGCTCACACGAGGTGTGCACCGGGGAGGCGGCACGTCTTGCGGAGGAACTCAATGAGGTCGTCGTCTACCTCCGAGCCGTCCCACACGCCGGAACACACGGCCGAAGCCGCGGCGGCAGAGGAAGAGCTCATCGCTGTTGGTGGGGTGTGGTTCTGCTCGCCGGCGGCAAGAAGAAGGAGAGGAGGCAAGAGGAGACGGGGAGTGGGGAAGATGGGCGCGCACGCTTTGCCGCTCCACTCCCCCCCCCCGCCTACTTGTAGCCTTGAAGGCTGAGAAGCCGATGGGGCGGGCGTTGGAT
>NC_041381.1:687631597-687635678 GCF_002162155.2 Triticum dicoccoides | reverse complement strand
AAGCCCAACCGTTCGCACGGCCGCAGCGGATCCGTTCGCGTGCCAAGGCGCGGTAGTGGTGGGCCCCGCCTGACGGCCCGTCCCGTCGCGCGCGTGGGCAAGCAGACTGCCCTCGCCGCGTGGCGCCGCGCGATAGGACCGCGGCGGACGGTCGCGGGGAAGCGTATCGGGCACGCCACCTGGTCTCCCGCCACGACTTTCGAGCTCTTTATAGAGCAAGACGGCCCTCTGCGGATCCAACTTTGAAAAGTCGGCACGGAGGAAGACGGCAAGCGAAGCTCAGATTCCATCACCGGAAGAATGAAACTGTTGAGGCCCCACAACGTGTCACTCTCGGAGCCTCACCAGCTTCGGGGACTACTGTCGGAGTAATGGGCCACGGGTAGGCTAACCCGAGCCCCAGAACCTTTCAAGACATCGGGGCAGGCTGTGCCCCTCAAGTCGAGTCCCAGACGGCGACTCCAAGATAAGCCGAGTCCCAGATGGCGACTCCAAGATAAGCCGAGTCTCAGATGGCGACTCCAAGATAAGCCGAGTCTCAGATGGCGACTCCAAGATAAGCCGACTCATGGCCGGCGACTTCCGGAGGAACCGGCTATAGAGAGTCGGCCCGCGGCTCCAGTCTCGTCACGATGGGCGAGGCGGGTACGACCACGGCGTGGCCGTCACCTCCTGCTTACGTGGGGCCGGCATGGCTACAGCGTGTCGTACCGCTGGATATCTCCGGCGTGGCCCGACACTGTTGCCATGCCTGCCCTGACCTCAGCCACTGTGGGCGGTGCACTGTGGCCACGACGGCCTACCTGTACAGCTCAGAGACGGCGGACCCGCCTGTCAGTGAGAGCATGGAAGGCGGCGGATACGCCCCGAAGGCGGCCCTGTGGGAGTCAGCTCCCTAGAGTCGGCCGGCCCCTCCCACGGGTCCCACGCGCCATTAACCAGATAAGACGGGGGGTGACGACAGTGATCGACCCGATAGACGGTGGCACTGTTGCCACGACCCCATGACCAAGCCTGCGTCATTAAAAGCACGGCTACAGTGTCGAACCCATCGGCGGGGCCCACCAGTCGGCGGGCCCCAGCAGTCGGCGGAGGAGACGGCGGCCTGAGAGACGGACGGCTGAGCCCGCGCCCAGCCGGATTACCATTGTACCCCCGGGGGTAGGCCTATATAAACCCCCCGGGACACCCATGCAAAGGGTTCGAATCCATTAGCATAGACCAGATCCTATAGGAAGGAGAGAGCTGGTCTTGCCTTCTCCTACCTCCAGAATACAGCTCTAGGAGCAACCCTGTAGTCACTTTGCCTTAGTGATCATGCGGAGACCCCGCAGAGCAGCAGTAGGGGTGTTATCTTCCCAGAGAGCCCCGAAGCTGGGTAAGATTCACCGGCGTGCATGCCTTCGCCTCATCCCGTTTCCTGGCACCGGCGACGTTCTAATCGCTCCCACGATGATAAGCCATCCTTTGGCATATGTCGCATCCAACCCTGACACGACGAGAGCCACACGATTTAATACGTAGGGAGATAAAAGCGTTCGAATCTATCCCTAATTTACTGCCGACTGGAAAATAGCTTTCTCGAAATAAAATACCCCAGCTATAAGCTACAGCTCTAACCAAGGCCAAGGTCATGGACAAGTTTGCATGATCACCGATGCACGCACTGCATCGATCAATCCGTGCATGCCTAAGCCGGTCTCTTTCCCTTCTTTGACTCGAGGAGATCGAAAGCAAGGGAAGAAAGCTCCATGTATGCATTTCCATACATATCCGTGTCGTCTTCTTGCCGTCGACGTACGTACACGAGCACCTCGATGTAGGCACATGCACTACTGTACATGAATGCATGCATCATGCATGTACTGTATGGCAGTATAGGAGGAGTACATATACATGGTTTATGATGGATTCGACGCGTGGAGGGCCGCACGGCTCCGAAAGGGAAAGCCGGGCGATGCCCACGAAAAAACGGAGAAAGAGAGAGCAAAGCAGCTCTTGAGGCAGCGTAGATGCAAGGCTGGATGTAATTCTGTTTCCAGTCTCTTTCCTGTCTACTTTCGCCGCTCCTGCACACACTCATTTTCATCTGGTTTGCTCCTTTCCTTTGGTCTTTTTCTTCCTTTTGATGCTGGCTAGCTATACACTTCTTCCTTTGATTTCTAATCATACGACCGCAGCAGCCTTGCTTCTCCAGTAATAAAAAAGGAAAAAAGAGTGGCAGTCATTTTTGTTGGAAATTTGCTAACAACTAGGTAGGTAAATACTAATGGCTAATCACGCGACAAGCCATTCTCTTTGACCAACTAGGAGTCGACACACATGAGCCGCCAACACTTTTTATCATGTGAAATGTACACCGGCCTCCTGCCCGATGAGCAGGCAGGCACGACAGCAGCACAGCACAGTGGTTCAGTTAAGGGATGCGTAGTACAGCAGCACAGTGGTTCTGTTAAGGGATGCGTAGTACAGCAGCGTCTAGTCTACCTGCCAGCACGACGACTTTGTAGCGGCACGTACTAGGTGCACGTTGGTGTCGCGACGTCTCATGGATGTACCACGTACGTCCCTTTAATCTTCGAAGTGCGCCACTGTTGCACACCGCCATTGATCAGTCGCGAGCAATCCAGGTACGTGCAGGTACTGCGAGGGCACGGACATTCATCGGGCCGACTCAGTCGCCTAGTGCGTACCGCCCACCGGTGGGCATGCAGGGCTCCCGGCGGCCGGCGCCTCCGCCTGCTCGACACGACGCGCCAAGTACGCGCGCAGGCCGCCGTATGCGCATGCATGACGTCGCCGGCCGGCCGGAGCTGCACGCGGTCGCTTTCCGAGCCAGACTGTGACGAAGGGCAGTGCTCATCTCTACGCACGCGCAGGATCGTCGTAACTGCATTTCAGCCGAATGAGACACATCTGTGATACGTACTGTTTTTCTCTTCTTTCAGGGCAGTGCTTGCCTTCCCAGGGCCGCCGGAACGAGCCCGCCGAAGCATCATTGTCGCCGCTCCCATACTGCAGAAATTGGAAGCATGTCGTGTAAACTTTCATAGGAATCTAAAATACATAATTTTCTGTAGCATAGTTGCCTGGATGCTCAATGAAAATCTTGAGGGAGTATTACTTGAGGAGAGATAGAGGGCATCGCCCAAAAAAGCAGAGGAAGAGAGACAAAGACACATGTTGGATTGTACTTTTCAAATAATGTAAAAACATAAAAAATAAAAAATGTTCGTAATTATCCAATGTGAAGGATACCTATGAGAATTTCAAAAGCCATTCTTAATTCAAAGGGCACCACAACACAATTCCTATAGGATCCCATTCCCATGAAATTCCTATGTTCCAAATGGGGCTGTGCTTTGTTTATGTGTTGTGGAGCGCTAAAACCCTGGTCAGTTTCTTCACCGCAAATGTCAAATCTCGCTCTCTTTTTTCTACTATGTTGTATATGTTGTGTAACTTTTTTGTCTTATAATATGACTAGTGCAAAATAAAAATGCCAATAACTTGTGCATATACCTCATACAAACCTTTGAAGTTACTAGGCGCAATTTAGTCATTCAAGAAATTGTTAGGTAGTAAAGTGTTCCAACACCATATGGTAATTTTAGCGGGTGAAATGAGCCGAAAAGAGATTGGGAGATTTTATTTATTTAAAGTGAGTCAATCCAATTTTTAGGCTCCATTCTGCCTTGGAATTAGCTATGTGATCAGTTTTACAGGAATTACATGCATAGCGGGTGAAATTTACATGAATATCATAGGAATGGAATTCTATAGGACATTTTCCTTTGTGTCATTTGGGTTGTAGGATTGGCTTTGAGAGTTCCTATGTGAATTCGTCCTTTAATTCACATTTTGGATGATTCTTAACCATTGCTCAGACCTTACGTTCTCTCTCTCTCTCTCTCTCTCTCTCTCTCTCTCTCTCTCTCTCTCTCTCTCTCTCTCTCTCTCTCTCTCTCTCTTAAAATAATTCTCTGCAAATTTTCAGTGCAGTATATAAACAACTCTGTCACATGATTCCTACGTTTTAGATTTATGTACAAATTTTCAAGACACGACTTTCCATGAATGC
>NC_041381.1:687622940-687630593 GCF_002162155.2 Triticum dicoccoides | reverse complement strand
CCCCCTCAACACTACACATAGCTCCGCCACTGCTAGTACATGTCGTGTTGGTGGGCAGGGGCATCCCCGCTCCCCCGCGCACACATCACGCACTGTATTCATTCAACAATTGTTTACAGCTGGATACATACATGTCCGAGGGTGTATGCGTACCTTGGGTCCGTGAGGGCAGTTCCACCAGAGCAGAGTGGACGCGGTGCCGCAGTTGACTCAGCGCCAGTTCATACAAGGCAAAAGTCTAAAAAAACCTTGATTTTGTTCTTCAAGTCTGAATCAAACCTTGAACTGAGAATCCCTGAAATCATCACCCTGTGTTTCTTAATCCCGGTTAATCCCAGCCCATTTAGTGCTAATAGCTGGTTTGGGCGTTGGGATTGCTGACGTGGCTAGGATTAGGGTTAACTGGACGCGACGATGAACTGACTGCGGGCCTCTTTGGGTACTCACATAAGGTGCAGCGGCGGGGAAAGAACAGAGCTTTTTATTGACGGGCAAAAACAGAGCTTCAGCAGGGGAACCAAATTAGGGTCCGTCAGTAGGCTGGCTGGCTGGCGGCGGCGGCGGCGGCGGCGACGGCGGCGGCGGCGGCGACGGCGGCGGCGGCAACGACGGCGACGGCAACGACGGTGGCTGCAATCGGCGATGTCTTCCTCCTCCCGCGCGTCGTAATCAGGCGGAGGTCGCGGGCGTAGGGCTCCATCAAGGTCGCCCGTGCAAGAAGTCTCCTCCCTGGAAGATACTAGTGCTGCGTCCATGAAATTGTGAGCTCCCAATCTTCTCTACCAATTCTTCCTCGTCCTTCTTTCCATTTCTTATGGTATGAACACTTGAATCAGAGGCTGGCTGTGGATTTTTTCAGTGGCATAGTGATCCCTGCTCCCCAATCCTTGCAGAACTACTGCTCGATCTCAGGGCTGCAATCAGGAGGTTTGAAGCTGCAGGTGGTGATGACTGGCAACCATGATTGGAACAGGGCCAAAGAATTGGAACAGAGGATGCACTGAGTCAACAAGTTCTGGAGAAGAATGCAGAGATTGAACCAAAAATGTTATTGGCAGGTGTATTTACAGGATTTGTACTGCATTAATAGCTAGAAGAAAAATGTAATGCCAAAATCTTGTAATGGCTGAATGATGTAATGGTTGGATGATGTAATGATATTCCATGCTGCTATTTATGTGGTAATTGATGGTTCATTTTGTTAGACTGCAACTTGAGAAAACAACAGGAAGTGCTACTATGTGCTAAATTTCTGGTAACATATCACATAAACAGTAGGTAAATTTGTGAGAACATATCACATGTTCTCAACAACATATATGACATTTCAGCTTACACAAACACAGTTTGAGTAAACCAAAATAACAAGTAATTTATTAATATGCTAACAGAGTGACATAACCAGCAAAAGGACATAACCAGAGTGACATATCTAGTAAAATCACTAGTCCAGAGTGAGAAAATCACTAGTACAGCAGTTTAGTTCCGTATTTTTGCACAAGTTCATCACACAATAGGTACTATATGACCAGAGTGACATAAGGAACAAAAGGACATAGCAATTCAGTAATATGCTAACAAAAATCACTACTCCATCATATCACATCTTTGATTTTTTCTTGGATTGCACATTCTGTTTTTTGGTAGCCTTCCTCTTCCCACCATTTGATCCTGCTTGTGCTTGAACTTCTCCTATGCTTTTAGCTTGCTGGCTTGATCTGATTTGAGCATCAATGTTTGCTTGCTGTTAAAAAAATATGAGAGTACATAAGCATGTGAATGCACAAGTGATTAAGAAAAAGCAAAACTATTTGAAACAAGAGAGTGAACTTGTATTTACCTCAGATGACTTCATTTTCCTGCCTGTTTTCTTCAGGAAGGCATTCTTCTTCTTCCCCTTTTCAGGATTCTTGTGGCAACCTGTCTTGTTGTGCCCCTTATGGCCACACATGCTGCAAGTAATTTTAGTGCCATGCTTTGACATTTTCTTTCCTTTTGGTGCTTCTCCCTCTTCCCTCTTCCTGTCATTATTCCTAGGCCTACCTGGCATACTCACATACCCAGGTGCTTGTGGTCTAGGTTTGTCAGAGATAGGCCATCTCTCTTGTCCTTCTACTGGCTCCAAGCAACGCTCATATATCTTCTTAAATTGCTCAACTGAATAGCATTTTTGAATGAAGTCAGCTATGTTTCTTCCACTCTTGTATATGGCACTGATGGCATGGCAACAAGGCATCCCTGCTAGCTGAAAGTAACCACAAGAGCAAGTCCATTTGTCCAAGTTCACTGTATAGCTCCTTCCTCTGCCACTGACATGTTTCACCTCAAACCCTTCCTTGCCATTCCAGAGCACATCACAGAACTGAGTCATTTTGATGGCCACCTTAAGCTTCTTGAAAATGTTTGGGCATATATCACTAGATGTCCACTTTTCACTTTTGCTCCTATTTTCTTGGACTCTAAGTGTCATCTTGTGTCTAATCTTCTCTAGCATAGAGATGATAGGATAGAATCTGGCCTCAACTATAGCATTGTTAAAGGACTCACATAGATTGTTATCAACTGAGTCACAAAGGGACCCAACAGGAAAAAATGCTCTTGCCCAATGCTTAGGCTCTGTCCTCATTATGTCCCTTGCACCTTCAGGTGTATCTTGAGCTAACTTGGCCTTCCTATACATGAAATCTTCTCTATTTGCAGCCTTGGCAATTGCCCAAAATTTCTTTTGCAGAGCATGCTCTCTAAACTTTTTTTTCCAGTTAGCATAGATGAGTCTAGCACACATTCTATGTTGTGCCTTTGGTACGTAGTTTTGCATTGCATTGATAAGGCCCTACATTGAAGTTGCAAAAAATATATTACAATAGGTACATAGGACAAATGTAGATGGGACAAATTAACCTAGCCTAAAAAAGTGTACCTAGCATAAAAGTGAGTCGGTCACGCTTCTACAAGGCGAGTGAACCTAAGCAACCTACCATAAAAGTGAGTAGATCACGCTTCATCAAGGAGAGTGAACCTAAGCAACCTACCATAAAAGTGAGTACGTCATGCTTCGACAAGACGAGTGAACCTAACCAACATAGCATGAACCTAAACAAACTAGTAATTAATAGGATATCACTAACAAGTAAATAATTAACAAAAAGCCAATATGGACAACTATGTGAACAACATACCTTCTGTTGATCTGATATGAACACCCATCCTTCACCTTGATCATTAATATCCAAGTCCTTTATCAAAAGGCAAACAAACCACTCCCAAGATTCACTAGTTTCTTTCTCCACTACTGCCCAAGCTACTGGATACATTTGATTATTAGCATCTCTACCAATAGCACATAGAAGCTCACCTTGACATGCTCCTTTGAAAAAACAGCCATCAAGCCCAATAACTCTTCTGCAAGCTTTAAAACCCTTTTTCATAGCATTGAAGCATACATAGAAGCTTTGGAAAATATTTTGATCCATGTACTCAGGGCTCAAGCCAACAAGGATTGTGCTCCCAGGATTGCTCCTAAGTAGTTCAAGCTGGTAGTCGAACACCTTGGTGTACTCATCTTTCAGTCCGGCAAGTAGCTTCTCTGACACTATCTTCTTAGCAGCCTTGCACTTTGATGTTGAAACATCCACAAAGAAATCTTTCAGAACCGTGGCTTTAATGCTATCAATTTTCCATGTCGGATTGGCTCTTAAGATGTGCTCATATCTCCTAGCAATAAATTTTGCTGTGACAAGGTGATTGTCTCTGTTAGGTGCACACTCATGTTGATCTTCATATGTGATCACCTGAAATCTAGAACACCTGCTACTATAAGCACCATATATAGTCCACGGACATCCAGGCCATCCACACTTAGCCCTGATCCTCCCTTCTTCTGACTTCATGAAGTTTATACTTCTAAATGTCAGAAGTCCATATTTTATTAGTGCCTTCCTCATCTGTTCCTTGCTCCTGAAAACCATTCCCAAGCAGAATAGTGGAATATCTACCTTAGGGTTGTACCTAGGGAACTTAGTTTTCCTCCTAACAAATTCTCCTTCATGATCACTTTCCTCATCATATGATGATGGATCCACACTAATTATTTGCACATCATCATCTGCAGTTATGACTGCATCTGGTTCTACATCAGTCTCTCCTTCTAAATCATTGTCCATCTCATTTTCAAAATCACTACCACTGTCACTTGCACTCTGATCATCTTGCTCCCCAAAATACTCCACATAGACCTCAGCCACTCCTCCATCAGTTATATATTCAGACATCTTCATACAACCAGCATCATCACACAAAAATAATAGGCCATCCACTAGTTTTTTACCAGGCATCAGGAAGTGAATCTTCATACTTTCTTTCACTGGTATGTGATCACCAAGAAAGCCTTTGATCTCTGGCAAAGACAATCTATCCCTTTCAATCTCTGAACTTGCTTCATCTCCACCAACATAGTCTAAAGTAGGCCCAATTCGAACAAATTGGCCACCAAAATGAAACCGCACATGTAGTTTGTCGCAAGGATCCATGATGACATGAGGAACCTGCATTGCCACAGATTTTTTGATAAAATCAACGAGTGATACAAGTACTCCGAACTAGATGTAAGAAAAATCTATTGTTTCTGCACAAAGTAAATGCCCTAAAAACCACATTTTTCTGCGCCTACAAACCCTAACCAGAGACAATCATTGGTGAAAAAAACAAGGACGAGAAGACGAATAGAAGATGGAAGGGGATTACCAGAGATTTTTCCAGCCGCCGTGATCGTCTTGCCGTCCCAGTGATCAATCAATGCATGTACGCCATTGCCGCTGCAAGCTGGGGAAGGAACGGGTGACGTCCAGGGAGAGAAACAGGGGAAGGAGCAGGTTCGTGGTGGGGTTTATGAGGACAGTAGGGCCCATAGTCCGTCCATCATGGCGTCCAATTAACCCCTAATCCCAGCCACGCCAGCAATCCCGACGCCCAAACCATCTATTAGCACTAATGGGCTGGGATAAACCGGGATTAACAAAGACAAGGTGACAATTCCAGGGATTCTCAATTCAGGGTTTGATTCAGACTTGGAGAACAAAATCAAGGTTTTGTTTAGACTTTTGCCTTCATACAAACTCCTTTTTTTCCTTTATGAGGGAAACATGTTTGTTTTTCCTGAGACCCCTCACCTTTTTTTTAGAATACCCGAGACCCCTCACCTGTGGTACACCATCATTTTTTTTTTGACAAAACACCACCATTTTCAGTGTAAATTCGATTTGACACTCGGGCCTTATTGGGCTTAAGGCTCATTTCTTCGCTTTTTTTGGGAGATCAAGCACATTTCTTGGCTTATCCAGCCCTGTTGCTGCTTTTCAGTAGCAAGTGTAAGTCAACCGCCTTACAGACCAATGCAGGCCCAGAAGCCCATGCTGCGACAGCCCATGAGTGAAGCCCGCGCCACTGCAGCTAAAAAAAATCCAGCTCCGGGTCCTTCTTCCCTCGTACTAGTACAGTCTACAGTCTTCGAGTTGGCGGTCAAACCAAACGACCGTTGCACTGGATGGGTAGATACGCCCCCACACGCCTGTACTCTACAGTACAGTACAGTACACTGCAGTCTACGCGAGTACGCCTGTGTGTGTTGTGGCCTACGTACTAGCCCCTACCTATACGACTACGGCCCTGTTTGGATACTCTAACACAGTTAAAGTTAGAGTTATTTTCTAACTCACTCTAACCCAAATAAGCACCTCTCCACTGGGATAGTTGGGTTAGATGAAACTAACCCATTCTAACCCTCCCTGTTTGGATACTTTTGGATTATTTGAGCCTTCAACTAACCCAAACTAGCTCTAACCCTATGATCCAAACAGGGCCTATGAATCTGCCCTTGCACCCCAGACCCCAGTCCGCAACGAGAATCCGTTTTGCATGAGCTGCGCGACAGGGTGGCCCTGGCGTGTGGGGCCTCCTGTCGACCCGCCGGTGGAGCATGATGGTGACGTGGCGATGACAGCGTGTGTGTATGTATACGCAGTACGTTGGGTGGCGTAGGAATATCCGTATACTAGTCGTAGTAGCATGCAGGAGTGTAGCGTTCGAGGTTGGTGCCGACAGAGAGACGGACAGACACCACGGTCAAGGCGAATGCAGATCAGCAGCAGGAGGAGGAGCATGTCTCGCTTCTCTCAAGGCCACTGAGACCCTTCCCGATCCTCTGTGCTTGCCTACTCCCTGGCCAACACTCGAGTCCTGTTTGGTTCATAAGTCCTAGGATTTTTTCTAGTCTCAACTAAAAAGTCCTTAATGACTAAAAAGTCTCTCCCTGTTTGTTTTCATGGACTAAAAAGTCCTTAGTTCCTCACTAAAGGTTATTAAAGGACCATGTTACCCCTAGTATACAGAAAAATAACAACCAAACAACATTATGAGACGGCGGGGCAATGGGTGCAGGGAGGGGCATTGTTGGAAAAGTCCCAAAAAGTCCCAAAAAAGACTCTCCTTGATAGTCTTCTTCATTTAGTCCCAAAAATCAACTTTTAGTCCCTAGCAGTCCCTCCTGTTTGGTTAAAATGTCTCTAACAGAGACTTTTTCTAGTCCCTACATCAAAAAGTCTCTGGAAACAAACCCCCTCAGTAGGCACGCTTCGGATCCCTAGCACTGCACTTAGTAGTATAGCTAGCAGCCTAGCACTAATCTATGTACTTCCTCACTTCACTTTTATTATAACCCTCTCAAGGCTCCTTTGGTTTGAAGGAATTTCACAGAAATTCTATAGGATATGATTTTTGTACGGACTTTTTCTTTAGAGTCCTTTGGTTCATAGAAATGCATTTCTATTTTCCCATAGGATTGATTTCTATCATCTACATTTCAAAGGAAAACAAACATGAACCTAGACTTAATGAAAAAGTATCTATGATGTGAACCAAATGACATCTCTTTTAATAATCATGTTCATACTATATAGGACACATGTCATCTCATTTCCTACAAGTTTTCTGTTCCTACGATAATCCTGTCCTATAAACCAAAGGACGCCTCAGCTTTTTAGTTGCGCTACCTTAGATTTGACTAACAAAATACAAGTTCTATGTTATAAAAATATATTAGTAGAGTCGTGTTTGAAAGAGGTTTTCAATAATATTACTTTTGTTAATTACATATACAAATTATATTTAGGCGCCATTGTTATCTTAGAAAGACAAAAGAATCACAATGGGGCCACCGTACTGCATGCACTTCTCATATTATCACAAACAGAAATCTGAGGGTCACCTGAAAGGTGGGATAGACAGAAGTCTGGCCTTCTTTATAACATCTACAATCGGACTGGGTAAATCAAACCCCCCATACGTACGTTCGCGGTTACTTTCAGATGCTATCCTGGTGTGTCTCCTCCAAGCCCTCATTTGTGCACGCATGCATCCATGCCCTCTTCGTTTCTCCCTATATATACAGCCACATTCATATGATTGGTGCCGATGAAGAGATTTGTTTAAAAGGACAGAAAGTGGTTCGGGGTGGTCCAAATCTAACCTGGCGGAATACCCCGAACACACCGGAACACCCTCATATCCTCCCCATATAAGGGTTGGATATGAGAGTTCTCGGACAACCCGGACATATGAGGACAATATAAGGGTTCGGTTGTATGGCTTTTTCTTTCT
>NC_041381.1:687579998-687622376 GCF_002162155.2 Triticum dicoccoides | reverse complement strand
TCTGCAATGGTTTTTCGGTGCCCTAGGAATTTCGATGGACATACTACCTTAAAGAACTCATGGCATTCGCTGGAGAATCTATACTAGTGAAATCTCCCCACAGCACTTTCACAATACTATTAACCTTTTCTAGCAAACAAAATACTACTAAGTGGCTAAAATAATAGAACAGACTTTTCATGGCACACTTAACAGCCTAAAATGGATGAAAGTGCCACATATAGAACAAAATTTACAACTAGTGACAGATAGGGAACAATTTTTTTCTTGACGAGAAATAGGAATGCACATTTTAAAAAACTGACTAAATAAAGTTTTTTCTCGTTTTTAAATGGATTAATGTTAATGCTGCTAATATCTCTGTTCGGAGTACTATACTCGAGCAGTACTTGTACTGAGCAACAGGGTGCAAAGAGCGATCAGCCATCGGACGATCTCAAAAGATGCTCTCTGTGGATTAACAAACATGCATGTCTCTCGTGCTTAGCGCCTAAAAGAAAACAACATTGTTAATTATAGCGATCTCGAGGCCTTTTTAGGTGACAGCGTTTTGAGCAGCGATCTCCTTCCCCTTTCCTCGGGGCAACCGATTTGGCGTTAGCTGCTGCTAATTGTTCCATCTGATGGTTGATTCTGCATGCCAGCTATATTTAATCTACTTGATCAGTCATCAGCCGTACGTAGGTTAGCTGAATGTTTTGGGGCATCACACGTGCATCGGTACGTGCATGTCCATGCATGTGATCGACCAATCTCAGGGTTTGAGAACACTAGTTAAACTCCACTAGCTGCTGTTAACCACGGATGGGGGTGGACTAATCTGTAGGGCGGCATTGACTACCATGAGCCTGTGCAATGCAGTACTAATTCTAGTTTAATTAATTCGGTTGCCAGAGTAGGTCTGGGCGTATACCGGACAAATGTTTTTTTTTTTTGCAAAAATATATACTATGACAAAATTAAGATAGAATTTCAGCCAAAAATTACATTGTTCATGTATTATAATCTTTGTACTGTACGACTGTACGTCACCAATTTAAGAGAAATTAAGCCTCATATGAGCTAAGATAATATCTTAATATGTTCATTCCAAACGACATGCATGACTTTAGAATTTTCTTTTGCTGTTGAGTTGCTTGTTCTACGGTTGTTCTTAACATTAAGCTATTCAGATTTTTGAAAATAGTTCCATCCTATTAATGTTTCTAATCATATGACATATATTTAGACAAAAATAACGTTCAAAGCTGCCAAACGGATGCTGTGCAAAATCTTGGACAAACTAATAGTATGTGAAGTAAAAAACCGAGGAATACTATTTACTTCTTGTTTCCTTCTGCTTGTCTTAAATTCTGGTGTGTTACCTCACGCAAAAAATACGTGTCATATGACATTGTTAGTTACCATTTTTTTCTATTCTTAAGCAGCTGTTTTATGCGGTTCTTGCTTAATACTCCCTCCGCCCGGAATTACTTGTCGCGAAAATGCATATGCGCATTGGTATTTCTTCTCGACTACACCAGGTCGCCAGCTAAGGCCAACTCTAGCTGTTCCCTTAAGAATAGAGGAGGAAAACAGCGGAGTTAACTTAATAGAGTATATGTACTCCACTAAAATTTGGTCGATTCCTTAAATTTAAAGGGAAAAAGATGTAGTGAACAAAGATTCAATTTTAAACATCCACCGACGCATGGTCTAATTTAAACAACCACCGAAGCATAACCTAATTCAACACATAATTTACATTAATAACAATCGAGCATAGTCAAACTAAAACCACACTAATCGCACTTTGCAAGGGCGAGCCACTCTCACCCTAGAAATTCCACCTCCCATAGGGTCAAGTGCAGTCATCGCCGGTTTCAGGGAAGATCCTCCACCATTCTTCACCGTTGAAGTCGTCATCAGCGCCGCCTCCGTTGCCCCGTCCTCCTCATCGCTTGCTAGGACGATGACCTCCCCCCCCCATCGCCGATCGTGCGCTTCATGAAGATCTTGCGCTTCGCCTCCACCAGCTCAGGGTATTTGCGGTGGAGGTCCGCCATGTACTCCTCATCGGCGGCCTCCACCATGACCCGCTCCCTCGCCTCCTGGTCTTCCCGAGCCGCGGTCGCAGTCGCCACCCGTGGCGGCGATGGGTCGTCGAGCGGCGACATCTTGCCCCATGGGAAGTTGAGATGGGCATCGGCGACATGAAGCAGGACCTGTCACTGGTCGTACTCGCGGGTGGCGAGCTCGGTGGTATGGGAGGACCCGAGCCAGTGCTTCTTGTGGGTGATCTTGGCCATCTGTGTCGCCCACGCCCGCTGACGGACGCTGAGGTACTTCCTCTGTGGCTGCCGTGGGGCGGGGAGATCGGGGAAGCCGGCGTGCTAGTGGGATGGGGCCACATCCTCGCAGTGGCGGCGGGGACCGACGGCCACGAGATACGGCCATTGGGGAGGAGGGGGCGGCGGTGAACGACGGAGGATTCACCGGCGGTGAGGATTGAGGAGGAGCCAGGAGATGGAGTAACGTAAGCGTCGAATAAACTGTGGGATAGAAATTTTTACTCCTGTATGGATTTTATAGGATTAGGCAGGTCCCGGTTAGAGTAGTTAGAGTATCTACAACCGAGTGCCCCAAACCGGCCTCAAACGCCCGGGCGGCCCGCCCGGTCACTGATCGGTCCCCTTTTTTCGACCCAGACGGGCGTCTCAAACGGGCCTCAAACGTCTGGGATGTACGCCATCCCTCATATCCAGCCCAAATATGGGGCGGATATCTGGGCGCCCGGGCCCCATGTGGAAACGCCCGGAAGCCCGGCGGTCCAAAACTCGTCTCCTCTGTCGGACCGGTGGCGCCGCGTGGCGCCGCTCCGATGGGCCGAGTAGTGCCTAGCCTGGCTATTTATGTCGACCGGTGGCACCGAAACCCTACCATCCACATTTTCTCCGTCTGTCCACCGCCGCCACTTTTCACTCCACCCGTCCGCCTAGTAGCCATGCCCCCGCGCCGCCGGGTGAGGAGCGAGCCATTTCTGACGGCTCGAGCTCCTTGAGCAGATCCGAGCAAGACGCGAAGCCTGGATTGTCGTGGTGCTACCTCTGGATACAGTAGATCCAGAGGAGGAGAAGGATGAGCCGGAGGAGGAGGATGTGAGGGACGCTGGCGACGTGGATCTGCAGTCGTAGTAGCAGGCCATCCTCGATTCCCTCCGGTTGGAGTCGGCTACGGAAGCCAGGCGCCGTCGCCGGTAGGATATGGAGGCGCAGCAGGCCGTGGAGGAGGCGAAGATACTCTCCTGCATGGATAAGGTAGAGCAGGAGGAGGATGAGCCGGAGCCATCCTACCTGCCGTCGAGCCGGCGCCCGGTACCGTCATGCAGGGTAGTACGTAGTATATAGTACGTAGAATTTCTTTTAAATGATTTGTATAAATGGGTTGAAATATAGGACAGTTGTATGCAGAGTGCCTATTTTAAGACATGGCGGGTGTGCAGTCGCGTCCACGGACATTTGATATATCGGATTTGCAGAGTCCGGTCGTTGATACTCTTAGACCGGTTTTAGGATAGAGTTGGCCTAAAGATACAGCTCCATCCAAGCTGCGGCGATGCGATGGCAAAAGTTCGCGTGACCACCGATGCGCACTGCTAGTTTGGGTTAGTTGGGGCTCAAATGATTCAAAAATATCCAAACAAGGAGGGTTAAAGTGGGTTAGTTTTATCTAACCCAACTATCCTGATGAAGAGGTGCTTATTGTTGAGTAAATAGGCAATTTCTCGATTAAATTAATCCATGAGTAAATCACTAGCATGGCATTGACTAAGTTGATGACGTACTGACTCTGATCTAAACATGCACGTACTAAGCAAACAGTAGACAAATCTACACGTACTGCTAGTACTGCTAATATGAAAATAATCAGGAGCGGGATAAACGAGTTATACCCTCCAGTAGGCCACGCAGAGGCCGCGGCTTTGGTGGCAGCAGCGGCGTCCTCAGCGACCTTCTTGTCGGCTTCAGCTTTCTCGGCGGCGGCACGGTCGGCGTCGGTGGACATGGTGATGACGAAGGCGACGCGGACGTGGAGGAAGTAGACGATCGGAAGCGAGCAGTCGCGTAATCGCTGCCCAAAAACCTATTCGCCCCTCACCCCGTACAGGAACCAGAAGGGCGTGGTTTCGGAGACCTGCTCTCCCGTCGACCGTGTACGTGGCGGACGGGATGGAGTCACCGGCGGCAGCAGCAGCAAAGGAACGACGGTGGGCGTGCGCGTGAGCAGATGTGATCTGTTCGTGGCGGCTAGGGTTAGGAGACACCGCATACTTATAGGCGCAGCCGCGTGGAGAGACGTGGGCTCGACTCACGTCCGAGTCCGTGACAGCCCACGATCCGACGTCTCAGATCGTGGCCCAGCTGTCAGAAAACTCTCCGTTAGTGACTGGCAAAAATAAGCGCGTAGGTGTGAGCTCGGCTCGGCTCAATCCCGCAACCCGCGGCGCGTCGTGACGAGGCGAGGCGAGGCGTGGCGTGGCGAGGCGGGCGGCGGAGGAGGAGTGCGCGAGGGCCTCTTCTCTTCTCAGGCTCCAATAGCATGTAGAAGAGAAACCCTTATAAACCACTCCAACTCTCCTTCCACTTTTGGGGTGGGACTAAACTTCCCACCACACCTAGTGCCATATAACCCACATGGGCCCTTAGAGATTTTTCAGAAATTGCAATATGGGCCTAGAGCCCATCTCAGATTTCAGCAATCCCCCACCAGATCTCGAGGGCCCATTGTGTCCTCTGTTCCAATTGCTGTTTCGATATACCAGTGTTTCAGTAAAGACCTGTTAAGGTTGAACTTCACCTAGAACAAGTGGCTACACTCCTTCACAACTGAACAATGGACTATGCCTTGAATTGTCAGTTTGGCGTAAAGAAGTTTCACTACATGTCTTACTAGTACTAGGCTGCCGAAGGCTGACCCCTCGGGTGGAGCATATAAGTCACACTCCTGGCCTATTCATGAGCTTACTAGAGATCACCCCAATCTCATAGACTGTGACCAGCAGTCGGGCTCATATAGGTGTGTTCCTCCAAAGATCGCTCTGTAGGATAGCATCTTGCTTTTATAAGCTTTGGAACACATTAAGACCGTAGTCATCCTACCATACAGTATCGAGAGTATTGCATCTCCAACGGAGTGGGTTAGTATAGTTACTCTCCTCAGTTCACCACTGGCTTGTTTTCCCAGGTCCTAGTTCACGGGATCTTCGATCATATAGGTTGGGTTACCACCATGGCAACTCATGTGGGTCTCATATCCATCTCCCTCGATGCATTATCTATCACAACACGTGATAGCCCTTTTGTAAAGGGATCTGCCAGATTCTTAGCCGTATGGACATAGTCCAACGCTATCACTCCGGAGTTTCTTAATTTTCTGACAGCTTTTAATCTCATTCTTATGTGTTTGGTGGACTTCATGTTGTCCTTTGAACTCTTCACCTTGGTGATGACAGTCTGATTGTCACAGTTCATAAGGATAGCCGGAACCGGTTTATCAACCAATGGCAAGTCCATCAAAAGATCTCGAAGCCATCTCGCTTCAACACCAGATGTGTCTAATGCCGTTAATTCTGCTTCCATTGTCGATCTCGTTAAGATCGTTTGCTTGCAAGACTTCCAGGAAATAGCGCCACCTCCAAGAGTAAACATATACCCAGTTGTGGCCTTCATCTCATCAGCATCAGAGATCCAATTCGCATCACTATACCCTTCAAGTACCGACGGGTATCCGGTATAGTGAAGTCCATAGTTCATAGTACCTTTCAGATAGCGCATAACTCTCTCAACAGCATGCCAATGTACATCACCCGGTTTGGAAACAAACCGGCTCAGTTTGCTCACAGCAAACGCGATGTCAGGCCTCGTTGCGCTCGCTAGGTACATCAGTGAACCAATGATTTGAGAGTATCTCAATTTATCTTTAGCCATGCCTTTGGACTTTCGAATCAATACGCTAGGATCATATGGTGTTTGAGATGGTGTGCAGTCCGAATATCCAAAACGACTCAACACCTTCTCAACGTAATGGGATTGCAGAAGTGTGATCCCACCCTCATTATCTCTCAGTAGCTTGATGTTCAAGATAACATCAGCCACACCAAGGTCTTTCATCTCAAAGTTCTGAGATAGAAACGATTTGACCTCCTCAATGACTTTGAGGTTTGTTCCGAATATCAGTACGTCATCAACATACAAGCACAGTATAACTCCTTCGCCCCCACCATGGCGATAGTATACACATTTGTCAGCCTCATTAACAAAGAAACCAACAGATGTCAGAGTTGTATTAAACTTATCATGCCATTGCTCAGGTGCTTGTTTCAGGCCATATAAAGATTTTATCAACCTACACACCTTTCTTTCCTGACCATCTATCACAAAGCCATCAGGCTGTTGCATGTAGATTTCCTCCTTTAGCTCTCCATTTAGAAAAGCCGTCTTAACATCCATCTGATGGACGAGAAGACCATGTGAGGCCGCCAACGAGAGTAATACTCGAATGGTGGTCAGTCTAGCCATAGGTGAATAAGTATCAAAGAAATCTTCCTCTTCTTGCTGGTCATAGCCCTTGGCCACAAGCCTAGCCTTGTACTTTTCAATCGTACCATCGGGCCTAAGCTTCTTTTTGAACACCCACTTACATCCCAGTGGTTTGCAACCATAGGGACGGTCAGTGATCTCCCATGTCCCGTTAGCCATGATGGAATCCATCTCGCTACGGACCGCATCCTTCCAGTAGTCAGCTTCTGGAGAGGCATACGCTTCTGAAATAGAAGTGGGAGTATCATCCACGAGGTACACGAAGAAATCATCACCAAAGGTCTTTGCAGTCCTTTGTCTCTTGCCCCTACCAAGGGTTTCCTCATCATCCTTCTCGGGATTTTCATCATGTGTTTGTTCATAATATTCCATAGGGATGGCAGGTTCAGGAGTCTCCTCAGATTCCTGTCTAGAAGTGCTTTGCATATCTCTCATAGGAAAAATATCCTCAAAGAATGTAGCATCCTTAGACTCCATAATTGTACCGATCTTCTGGTCAGGTACCTCAGATTTCACTACTAGAAATCTATAGCCAACGCTGTTCTTAGCGTAGCCCAAATTAATGCAGTCCACGGTCTTATGTCCAAGCTTACGCTTTTTGGGGATCGGCACGTTGACTTTCGCCAAACAGCCCCAAGTGCGCAAGTACGAGAGTGTCGTCCTTCTCTTTGCCCATTTCTCATAGGGAGTGATCTCACTATCCTTTGTCGGAACTTTATTCAGGACATGACATGCCGTCAATATAGCCTCCCCCCACCATGCCTTGGATAAACCCGATGTATCTAACATGGCATTAACCAAATCAGTTAGAGTACGGTTTTTTCGCTCGGCAACCCCGTTTGACTGGGGTAATAGGGAGGCGTCCTCTCATGAATAATGCCGTGTTCTGCACAGAAGGAATCAAACTCACTCGAGAAGTACTCTCCACCACGATCTGACCGGACTCGTTTAATTTTCTTTTCAAGTTGATTTTCAACTTCTGCCTTATAGATTTTAAAGTAGTGTAGAGCCTCATCTTTAGTATTTAACAGATACACATAGCAATATCTAGTGGAATCATCTATCAATGTCATGAAGTATCTCTTTCCACCTTTAGTCAACACACCATTCATCTCGCAAAGATCAGAATGTATGAGTTCTAATGGTGCCAGGTGTCTCTCCTCCGCGGCCTTATGAGGCTTGCGAGGTTGCTTAGCTTGCACACATGAAAGGCACTTAGAACCTTTGGCTAAAGTGAAACTCGGGATTAAATCCAACTTGGCTAGCCGCGTCATAACACCAAAACTAATGTGACAAAGACGTGAATGCCAAACTTCAGATTCATTAACATTCGAATGAATATGGTTCACGACTTTATTACAAAAATCTGCGAGGGAAAGGCGGAACATCCCTCCGCTCTCATAACCTTTTCCAACAAAGAGTCCATATTTTGTAACAACTAATTTATTAGACTCGAAAACCAACTTAAACCCTTTTCTACATAGAAGGGAGCCACTAACGAGGTTCTTCTTGATGGCGGGGACATGCTGCACGTTCTTCAGCTGCACGATCCTTCCCGAAGTAAACTTCAGATCGACCGTGCCAACACCATGAACAGAAGCACTCGCGCCATTCCCCATCAATACGGACCCGTGACCTGTGACCTGGTAAGAAGTGAACAATGAAATGTCAGCACACACATGAACACCTGCACCTGTGTCCACCCACCAATCGTTGGGTTGAAACACTGAAAAAACAGTAAATAAATTACCGTACCCAGATGCACCATTCTCATTGTTGCCCACAATCATGTTGACAGACTTGGAGTCCTGTCCTGACTTCTTGTACTTGCTTGGGCACTTGTTGGCCCAATGTTCAACCGAACCACAAAAAAAGCAGCCCTCGTCCTTCTTGTTCTTCTTGAAGGTCTTCTTAGCCTTCTTCTTAAAGTCGGTATTGTGTTGGACACCGTTCTTTCCCTTGGGCTTGTGGGAGTTGAAGTTCTTCTGGTTCACCATGTTGGCAACAGAAGTCCCTTCGGCCCCTTTTCCGTGCGAGTCTTTTGCCCTCGAATTCTGCTCAACACTCAGATGGCCAATGACATCCTCCACAGAGAATTCACGCCTCTGATGTTTCAGAGTGGTGGCAAAGTTCCTCCAGGAATTAGGGAGCTTAGCGATTATGCAGCCCGCGACAAACTTGCCCGGTAACTTGCACTTGAGAAGCTCAAGTTCCTTAACAATGCATATTATCTCATGAGCCTGCTCCAATACAGGACGGTTTTCAACCATCTTGTAATCGTGGAACTGCTCTATAATATACATCTCGCTCCCTGCATCGGCGGCCCCGAATTTAGATTCGAGCGCCTCCCACAAGTCCTTGGCGACATGCACATGTAAATATGCGTCGACCAGTTTATCTCCGATCACGCTAGAACTGCTCCGAGAAACACAACGGTAGCCTCCTCGAACGCCTTCTCCTGTTCGGGAGCAATCGTTCCCGTGGAGACACCGGTGACCCAGAACACGTTCATAGCCGTGAGGCATAACGTGGTCTTAGTCTGCCAACGCTTGAAGTATGTACCGGTAAACTTATCCGGTTTCAGTGCAGCGGCAAAGCCACTTGCCGAGAAATTCCTACACATAATAGGTTTTTGGATTGTTGAGTAAATAGGCAATTTCTCGATTAAATTAATCCATGAGTAAATCACTAGCATGGCATTGACTAAGTTGATGACGTACTGACTCTGATCTAAACATGCACGTACTAAGCAAACAGTAGACAAATCTACACATACTGCTAGTACTGCTAATATGAAAATAATCAGGAGCGGGATAAACGAGTTATACCCTCCAGTAGGCCACGCAGAGGCCGCGGCTTTGGTGGCAGCAGCGGCGTCCTCAGCGACCTTCTTGTCGGCTTCAGCTTTCTCGGCGGCGGCACGGTCGGCGCCGGTGGACATGGTGATGACGAAGGCGACGCGGACGTGGAGGAAGTAGACGATCGGAAGCGAGCAGTCGCGTAATCGCTGCCCAAAAACCTATTCACCCCTCACCCCGTACAGGAACCAGAAGGGCGTGGTTTCGGAGACCTGCTCTCCCGTCGACCGTGTACGTGGCGGACGGGATGGAGTCACCGGCGGCAGCAGCAGCAAAGGAACGACGGTGGGCGTGCGCGTGAGCAGATGTGATCTGTTCGTGGCGGCTAGGGTTAGGAGACACCGCATACTTATAGGCGCAGCCGCGTGGAGAGACGTGGGCTCGACCCATGTCCGAGTCCGTGACAGCCCACGATCCGACGTCTCAGATCGTGGCCCAGCTGTCAGAAAACTCTCCGTTAGTGACTGGCAAAAATAAGCGCGTAGGTGTGAGCTCGCCTCGGCTCAATCCCGCAACCCGCGGCGCGGCGCGTCGTGACGAGGCGTGGCGTGGCGAGGCGGGCGGCGGAGGAGGAGTGCGCGAGGGCCTCTTCTCTTCTCAAGCTCCAATAGCATGTAGAAGAGAAACCCTTATAAACCACTCCAACTCTCCTTCCACTTTCGGGGTGGGACTAAACTTCCCACCACACCTAGTGCCATATAACCCACATGGGCCCTTAGAGATTTTTCAGAAATTGCAATATGGGCCTAGAGCCCATCTCAGATTTCAGCAATCCCCCACCAGATCTCGAGGGCCCATTGTGTCCTCTGTTCCAATTGCTGTTTCGATATACCAGTGTTTCAGTAAAGACCTGTTAAGGTTGAACTTCACCTAGAACAAGTGGCTACACTCCTTCACAACTGAACAATGGACTATGCCTTGAATTGTCAGTTTGGCGTAAAGAAGTTTCACTACATGTCTTACTAGTACTAGGCTGCCGAAGGCTGACCCCTCGGGTGGAGCATATAAGTCACACTCCTGGCCTATTCATGAGCTTACTAGAGATCACCCCAATCTCATAGACTGTGACCAGCAGTTGGGCTCATATAGGTGTGTTCCTCCAAAGATCGCTCTGTAGGATAGCATCTTGCTTTTATAAGCTTTGGAACACATTGAGACCGTAGTCATCCTACCATACAGTATCTTGAGTATTGCATCTCCAACGGAGTGGGTTAGTATAGTTACTCTCCTCAGTTCACCACTGGCTTGTTTTCCCAGGTCCTAGTTCACGGGATCTCCGATCATATAGGTTGGGTTACCACCATGGCAACTCATGTGGGTCTCATACCCATCTCCCTCGATGCATTATCTATCACAACACGTGATAGCCCTTTTGTAAAGGGATCTGCCAGATTCTTAGCCGTATGGACATAGTCCAACGCTATCACTCCGGAGTTTCTTAATTTTCTGACAGCTTTTAATCTCATTCTTATGTGTTTGGTGGACTTCATGTTGTCCTTTGAACTCTTCACCTTGGTGATGACAGTCTGATTGTCACAGTTCATAAGGATAGCCGGAACCGGTTTATCAACCAATGGCAAGTCCATCAAAAGATCTCGAAGCCATCTCGCTTCAACACCAGATGTGTCTAATGCCGTTAATTCTGCTTCCATTGTCGATCTCGTTAAGATCGTTTGCTTGCAAGACTTCCAGGAAACTGCGCCACCTCCAAGAGTAAACATATACCCAGTTGTGGCCTTCATCTCATCAGCATCAGAGATCCAATTCGCATCACTATACCCTTCAAGTACCGACGGGTATCCGGTATAGTGAAGTCCATAGTTCATAGTACCTTTCAGATAGCGCATAACTCTCTCAACAGCATGCCAATGTACATCACCCGGTTTGGAAACAAACCGGCTCAGTTTGCTCACAGCAAACGCGATGTCAGGCCTCGTTGCGCTCGCTAGGTACATCAGTGAACCAATGATTTGAGAGTATCTCAATTGATCTTTAGTCATGCCTTTGGACTTTGGAATCAGTATGCTAGGATCATATGGTGTTTGAGATGGTGTGCAGTCCGAATATCCAAAACGACTCAACACCTTCTCAACGTAATGGGATTGCAGAAGTGTGATCCCACCCTCATTATCTCTCAGTAGCTTGATGTTCAAGATAACATCAGCCACACCAAGGTCTTTCATCTCAAAGTTCTGAGATAGAAACGATTTGACCTCCTCAATGACTTTGAGGTTTGTTCCGAATATCAGTATGTCATCAACATATAAGCACAGTATAACTCCTTCGCCCCCACCATGGCGATAGTATACACATTTGTCAGCCTCATTAACAATGAAACCAACAAATGTCAGAGTTGTATTAAACTTATCATGCCATTGCTTAGGTGCTTGTTTCAGGCCATATAAAGATTTTATCAACCTACACACCTTTCTTTCCTGACCATCTATCACAAAGCCATCAGGCTGTTGCATGTAGATTTCCTCCTTTAGCTCTCCATTTAGAAAAGCCGTCTTAACATCCATCTGATGGACGAGAAGACCATGTGAGGCCGCCAACGAGAGTAATACTCGAATGGTGGTCAGTCTAGCCACAGGTGAATAAGTATCAAAGAAATCTTCCTCTTCTTGCTGGTCATAGCCCTTGGCCACAAGCCTAGCCTTGTACTTTTCAATCGTACCATCGGGCCTAAGCTTCTTTTTGAACACCCACTTACATCCCAGTGGTTTGCAACCATAGGGACGGTCAGTGATATCCCATGTCCCGTTAGCCATGATGGAATCCATCTCGCTATGGACCGCATCCTTCCAGTAGTCAGCTTCTGGAGAGGCATATGCTTCTGAAATAGAAGTGGGAGTATCATCCACGAGGTACACAAAGAAATCATCACCAAAGGTCTTTGCAGTCCTTTGTCTCTTGCCCCTACCAAGGGTTTCCTCGTCATCCTCCTCGGGATTTTCATCATGTGTTTGTTCATAATATTCCATCTGGATGGCAGGTTCAGGAGTCTCCTCAGATTCCTGTCTAGAAGTGCTTTGCATATCTCTCATAGGAAAAATATCCTCAAAGAATGTAGCATCCTTAGACTCCATAATTGTACCGATCTTCTGGTCAGGTACCTCAGATTTCACTACTAGAAATCTATAGCCAACGCTGTTCTTAGCGTAGCCCAAATTAATGCAGTCCACGGTCTTATGTCCAAGCTTACGCTTTTTGGGGATCGGCACGTTGACTTTCGCCAAACAGCCCCAAGTGCGCAAGTACGAGAGTGTCGTCCTTCTCTTTGCCCATTTCTCATAGGGAGTGATCTCACTATCCTTTGTCGGAACTTTATTCAGGACATGACATGCCGTCAATATAGCCTCCCCCCACCATGCCTTGGATAAACCCGATGTATCTAACATGGCATTAACCAAATCAGTTAGAGTACGGTTTTTTCGCTCGGCAACCCCGTTTGACTGGGGTAATAGGGAGGCGTCCTCTCATGAATAATGCCGTGTTCTGCACAGAAGGAATCAAACTCACTCGAGAAGTACTCTCCACCACGATCTGACCGGACTCGTTTAATTTTCTTTTCAAGTTGATTTTCAACTTCTGCCTTATAGATTTTAAAGTAGTGTAGAGCCTCATCTTTAGTATTTAACAGATACACATAGCAATATCTAGTGGAATCATCTATCAATGTCATGAAGTATCTCTTTCCACCTTTAGTCAACACACCATTCATCTCGCAAAGATCAGAATGTATGAGTTCTAATGGTGCCAGGTGTCTCTCCTCCGCGGCCTTATGAGGCTTGCGAGGTTGCTTAGCTTGCACACATGAAAGGCACTTAGAACCTTTGGCTAAAGTGAAACTCGGGATTAAATCCAACTTGGCTAGCCGCGTCATAACACCAAAACTAATGTGACAAAGACGTGAATGCCAAACTTCAGATTCATTAACATTCGAATGAATATGGTTCACGACTTTATTACAAAAATCTGCGAGGGAAAGGCGGAACATCCCTCCGCTCTCATAACCTTTTCCAACAAAGAGTCCATATTTTGTAACAACTAATTTATTAGACTCGAAAACCAACTTAAACCCTTCTCTACATAGAAGGGAGCCACTAACGAGGTTCTTCTTGATGGCGGGGACATGTTGCACGTTCTTCAGCTGCACGATCCTTCCCGAAGTAAACTTCAGATCGACCGTGCCAACACCATGAACAGAAGCACTCGCGCCATTCCCCATCAATACGGACCCGTGACCTGTGACCTGGTAAGAAGTGAACAATGAAATGTCAGCACACACATGAACACCTGCACCTGTGTCCACCCACCAATCGTTGGGTTGAAACACTGAAAAAACAGTAAATAAATTACCGTACCCAGATGCACCATTCTCATTGTTGCCCACAATCATGTTGACAGACTTGGAGTCCTGTCCTGACTTCTTGTACTTGTTTGGGCACTTGTTGGCCCAATGTTCAACCGAACCACAAGTAAAGCAGCCCTCGTCCTTCTTGTTCTTCTTGAAGGTCTTCCTACCCTTCTTCTTAAAGTCGGTATTGTGTTGGACACCGTTCTTTCCCTTGGGCTTGTGGGAGTTGAAGTTCTTCTGGTTCACCATGTTGGCAACAGAAGTCCCTTCGGCCCCTTTTCCGTGCGAGTCTTTTGCCCTCGAATTCTGCTCAACACTCAGATGGCCAATGACATCCTCCACAGAGAATTCACGCCTCTGATGTTTCAGAGTGGTGGCAAAGTTCCTCCAGGAATTAGGGAGCTTAGCGATTATGCAGCCCGCGACAAACTTGCCCGGTAACTCGCACTTGAGAAGCTCAAGTTCCTTAACAATGCATATTATCTCATGAGCCTGCTCCAATACAGGACGGTTTTCAACCATCTTGTAATCATGGAATTGCTCTATAATATACATCTCGCTCCCTGCATCGGCGGCCCCGAATTTAGATTCGAGCGCCTCCCACAAGTCCTTGGCGACATGCACATGTAAATATGCGTCGACCAGTTTATCTCCGATCACGCTAAGAACTGCTCCGAGAAACACAACGGTAGCCTCCTTGAACGCCTTCTCCTGTTCAGGAGCAATCGTTCCCGTGGAGACACCGGTGACCCAGAACACGTTCATAGCCGTGAGCCATAACGTGGTCTTAGTCTGCCAACGCTTGAAGTATGTACCGGTAAACTTATCCGGTTTCAGTGCAGCGGCAAAGCCACTTGCCGAGAAATTCCTACACATAATAGGTTTTTCGATTGTTGAGTAAATAGGCAATTTCTCGATTAAATTAATCCATGAGTAAATCACTAGCATGGCATTGACTAATTTGATGACGTACTGACTCTGATCTAAACATGCACGTACTAAGCAAACAGTAGACAAATCTACACATACTGCTAGTACTGCTAATATGAAAATAATCAGGAGCGGGATAAACGAGTTATACCCTCCAGTAGGCCACGCAGAGGCCGCGGCTTTGGTGGCAGCAGCGGCGTCCTCAGCGACCTTCTTGTCGGCTTCAGCTTTCTCGGCGGCGGCACGGTCGGCGTCGGTGGACATGGTGATGACGAAGGCGACGCGGACGTGGAGGAAGTAGACGATCGGAAGCGAGCAGTCGCGTAATCGCTGCCCAAAAACCTATTCGCCCCTCACCCCGTACAGGAACCAGAAGGGCGTGGTTTCGGAGACCTGCTCTCCCGTCGACCGTGTACGTGGCGGACGGGATGGAGTCACCGGCGGCAGCAGCAGCAAAGGAACGACGGTGGGCGTGCGCGTGAGCAGATGTGATCTGTTCGTGGCGGCTAGGGTTAGGAGACACCGCATACTTATAGGCGCAGCCGCGTGGAGAGACGTGGGCTCGACCCACGTCCGAGTCCGTGACAGCCCACGATCCGACGTCTCAGATCGTGGCCCAGCTGTCAGAAAACTCTAGGTTAGTGACTGGCAAAAATAAGCGCGTAGGTGTGAGCTCGCCTCGGCTCAATCCCGCAACCCGCGGCGCGGCGCGTCGTGACGAGGCGTGGCGTGGCGAGGTGGGCGGCGGAGGAGGAGTGCGCGAGGGCCTCTTCTCTTCTCAAGCTCCAATAGCATGTAGAAGAGAAACCCTTATAAACCACTCCAACTCTCCTTCCACTTTCGGGGTGGGACTAAACTTCCCACCACACCTAGTGCCATATAACCCACATGGGCCCTTAGAGATTTTTCAGAAATTGCAATATGGGCCTAGAGCCCATCTCAGATTTCAGCAATCCCCCACCAGATCTCGAGGGCCCATTGTGTCCTCTGTTCCAATTGCTGTTTCGATATACCAGTGTTTCAGTAAAGACCTGTTAAGGTTGAACTTCACCTAGAACAAGTGGCTACACTCCTTCACAACTGAACAATGGACTATGCCTTGAATTGTCAGTTTGGCGTAAAGAAGTTTCACTACATGTCTTACTAGTACTAGGCTGCCGAAGGCTGACCCCTTGGGTGGAGCATATAAGTCACACTCCTGGCCTATTCATGAGCTTACTAGAGATCACCCCAATCTCATAGACTGTGACCAGCAGTCGGGCTCATATAGGTGTGTTCCTCCAAAGATCTCTCTGTAGGATAGCATCTTGCTTTTATAAGCTTTGGAACACATTGAGACCGTAGTCATCCTACCATACAGTATCTTGAGTATTGCATCTCCAACGGAGTGGGTTAGTATAGTTACTCTCCTCAGTTCACCACTGGCTTGTTTTCCCAGGTCCTAGTTCACGGGATCTCCGATCATATAGGTTGGGTTACCACCATGGCAACTCATGTGGGTCTCATACCCATCTCCCTCGATGCATTATCTATCACAACACGTGATAGCCCTTTTGTAAAGGGATCTGCCAGATTCTTAGCCGTATGGACATAGTCCAACGCTATCACTCCGGAGTTTCTTAATTTTCTGACAGCTTTTAATCTCATTCTTATGTGTTTGGTGGACTTCATGTTGTCCTTTGAACTCTTCACCTTGGTGATGACAGTCTGATTGTCACAGTTCATAAGGATAGTCGGAACCGGTTTATCAACCAATGGCAAGTCCATCAAAAGATCTCGAAGCCATCTCGCTTCAACACCAGATGTGTCTAATGCCGTTAATTCTGCTTCCATTGTCGATCTCGTTAAGATCATTTGCTTGCAAGACTTCCAGGAAACAGCGCCACCTCCAAGAGTAAACATATACCCAGTTGTGGCCTTCATCTCATCAGCATCAGAGATCCAATTCGCATCACTATACCCTTCAAGTACCGACGGGTATCCGGTATAGTGAAGTCCATAGTTCATACTACCTTTCAGATAGCGCATAACTCTCTCAACAGCATGCCAATGTACATCACCCGGTTTGGAAACAAACCGGCTCAGTTTGCTCACAGCAAACGCCATGTCAGGCCTCGTTGCGCTCGCTAGGTACATCAGTGAACCAATGATTTGAGAGTGTCTCAATTGATCTTTAGCCATGCCTTTGGACTTTCGAATCAATACGCTAGGATCATATGGTGTTTGAGATGGTGTGCAGTCCGAATATCCAAAACGACTCAACACCTTCTCAACGTAATGGGATTGCAGAAGTGTGATCCCACCCTCATTATCTCTCAGTAGCTTGATGTTCAAGATAACATCAGCCACACCAAGGTCTTTCATCTCAAAGTTCTGAGATAGAAACGATTTGACCTCCTCAATGACTTTGAGGTTTGTTCCGAATATCAGTATGTCATCAACATACAAGCACAGTATAACTCCTTCGCCCCCACCATGGCGATAGTATACACATTTGTCAGCCTCATTAACAACGAAACCAACAGATGTCAGAGTTGTATTAAACTTATCATGCCATTGCTTAGGTGCTTGTTTCAGGCCATATAAAGATTTTATCAACCTACACACCTTTCTTTCCTGACCATCTATCACAAAGCCATCAGGCTGTTGCATGTAGATTTTCTCCTTTAGCTCTCCATTTAGAAAAGCCGTCTTAACATCCATCTGATGGACGAGAAGACCATGTGAGGCCGCCAACGAGAATAATACTCGAATGGTGGTCAGTCTAGCCACAGGTGAATAAGTATCAAAGAAACCTTCCTCTTCTTGCTGGTCATAGCCCTTGGCCACAAGCCTAGCCTTGTACTTTTCAATCGTACCATCGGGCCTAAGCTTCTTTTTGAACACCCACTTACATCCCAGTGGTTTGCAACCATAGGGACGGTCAGTGATCTCCCATGTCCCGTTAGCCATGATGGAATCCATCTCGCTACGGACCGCATCCTTCCAGTAGTCAGCTTCTGGAGAGGCATACGCTTCTGAAATAGAAGTGGGAGTATCATCCACGAGGTACACGAAGAAATCATCACCAAAGGTCTTTGCAGTCCTTTGTCTCTTGCCCCTACCAAGGGTTTCCTCGTCATCCTCCTCGGGATTTTCATCATGTGTTTGTTCATAATATTCCATAGGGATGGCAGGTTCAGGAGTCTCCTCAGATTCCTGTCTAGAAGTGCTTTGCATATCTCTCATAGGAAAAATATCCTCAAAGAATGTAGCATCCTTAGACTCCATAATTGTACTGATCTTCTGGTCAGGTACCTCAGATTTCACTACTAGAAATCTATAGCCAACGCTGTTCTTAGCGTAGCCCAAATTAATGCAGTCCACGGTCTTATGTCCAAGCTTACGCTTTTTGGGGATTGGCACGTTGACTTTCGCCAAACAGCCCCAAGTGCGCAAGTACGAGAGTGTCGTCCTTCTCTTTGCCCATTTCTCATAGGGAGTGATCTCACTATCCTTTGTCGGAACTTTATTCAGGACATGACATGCCGTCAATATAGCCTCCCCCCACCATGCCTTGGATAAACCCGATGTATCTAACATGGCGTTAACCAAATCAGTTAGAGTACGGTTTTTCCGCTCGGCAACCCCGTTTGACTGGGGTGAATAGGGAGGCGTCCTCTCATGAATAATGCCGTGTTCCGCACAGAAGGAATCAAACTCACTCGAGAAGTACTCTCCACCACGATCTGACCGGACTCGTTTAATTTTCTTTTCAAGTTGATTTTCAACTTCTGCCTTATAGATTTTAAAGTAGTGTAGAGCCTCATCTTTAGTATTTAACAGATACACATAGCAATATCTAGTGGAATCATCTATCAATGTCATGAAGTATCTCTTTCCACCTTTAGTTAACACACCATTCATCTCGCAAAGATCAGAATGTATGAGTTCTAATGGTGCCAGGTGTCTCTCCTCCGCGGCCTTATGAGGCTTGCGAGGTTGCTTAGCTTGCACACATGAAAGGCACTTAGAACCTTTGGCTAAAGTGAAACTCGGGATTAAATCCAACTTGGCTAGCCGCGTCATAACACCAAAACTAATGTGACAAAGACGTGAATGCCAAACTTCAGATTCATTAACATTCGAATGAATATGGTTCACGACTTTATTACAAAAATCTGCGAGGGAAAGGCGGAACATCCCTCCGCTCTCATAACCTTTTCCAACAAAGAGTCCATATTTTGTAACAACTAATTTATTAGACTCGAAAACCAACTTAAACCCTTCTCTACATAGAAGGGAGCCACTAACGAGGTTCTTCTTGATGGCGGGGACATGCTGCACGTTCTTCAGCTGCACGATCCTTCCCGAAGTAAACTTCAGATCGACCGTGCCAACACCATGAACAGAAGCACTCGCGCCATTCCCCATCAATACGGACCCGTGACCTGTGACCTGGTAAGAAGTGAACAATGAAATGTCAGCACACACATGAACACCTGCACCTGTGTCCACCCACCAATCGTTGGGTTGAAACACTGAAAAAAACAGTAAATAAATTACCGTACCCAGATGCACCATTCTCATTGTTGCCCACAATCATGTTGACAGACTTGGAGTCCTGTCCTGACTTCTTGTACTTGTTTGGGCACTTGTTGGCCCAATGTTCAACCGATACAAGTAAAGCAGCCCTCGTCCTTCTTGTTCTTCTTGAAGGTCTTCTTACCCTTCTTCTTAAAGTCGGTATTGTGTTGGACACCGTTCTTTCCCTTGGGCTTGTGGGAGTTGAAGTTCTTCTGGTTCACCATGTTGGCAACAGAAGTCCCTTCGGCCCCTTTTCCGTGCGAGTCTTTTGCCCTCGAATTCTGCTCAACACTCAGATGGCCAATGACATCCTCCACAGAGAATTCACGCCTCTGATGTTTCAGAGTGGTGGCAAAGTTCCTCCAGGAATTAGGGAGCTTAGCGATTATGCAGCCCGCGACAAACTTGCCCGGTAACTCGCACTTGAGAAGCTCAAGTTCCTTAACAATGCATATTATCTCATGAGCCTGCTCCAATACAGGACGGTTTTCAACCATCTTGTAATCGTGGAACTGCTCTATAATATACATCTCGCTCCCTGCATCGGCGGCCCCGAATTTAGATTCGAGCGCCTCCCACAAGTCCTTGGCGACATGCACATGTAAATATGCGTCGACCAGTTTATCTCCGATCATGCTAAGAACTGCTCCGAGAAACACAACGGTAGCCTCCTTGAACGCCTTCTCCTGTTCAGGAGCAATCGTTCCCGTGGAGACACCGGTGACCCAGAACACGTTCATAGCCGTGAGCCATAACGTGGTCTTAGTCTGCCAACGCTTGAAGTATGTACCGGTAAACTTATCCGGTTTCAGTGCAGCGGCAAAGCCACGTGCCGAAAAATTCCTACACATAATAGGTTTTTGGATTGTTGAGTAAATAGGCAATTTATCGATTAAATTAATCCATGAGTAAATCACTAGCATGTCATTGACTAAGTTGATGACGTACTGACTCTGATCTAAACATGCACGTACTAAGCAAACAATAGACAAATCTACAAATACTGCTAGTACTGCTAATATGAAAATAATCAGGAGCGGGATAAACGAGTTATACCCTCCAGTAGGCCACGCAGAGGCCGCGGCTTTGGTGGCAGCAGCGGCGTCCTCAGCGACCTTCTTGTCGGCTTCAGCTTTCTCGGCGGCGGCACGGTCGGCGTCGGTGGACATGGTGATGACGAAGGCGACGCGGACGTGGAGGAAGTAGACGATCGGAAGCGAGCAGTCGCGTAATCGCTGCCCAAAAACCTATTCGCCCCTCACCCCGTACAGGAACCAGAAGGGCGTGGTTTCGGAGACCTGCTCTCCCGTTGACCGTGTACGTGGCGGACGGGATGGAGTCACCGGCGGCAGCAGCAGCAAAGGAACGACGGTGGGCGTGCGCGTGAGCAGATGTGATGTGTTCGTGGCGGCTAGGGTTAGGAGACACCGCATACTTATAGGCGCAGCCGCGTGGAGAGACGTGGGCTCGACCCACGTCCGAGTCCGTGACAGCCCACGATCCGACGTCTCAGATCGTGGCCCAACTGTCAGAAAACTCTCCGTTAGTGACTGGCAAAAATAAGCGCGTAGGTGTGAGCTCGGCTCGGCTCAATCCCGCAACCCGCGGCGCGTCGTGACGAGGCGTGGCGTGGCGAGGCGGGCGGCGGAGGAGGAGTGCGCGAGGGCCTCTTCTCTTCTCAAGCTCCAATAGCATGTAGAAGAGAAACCCTTATAAACCACTCCAACTCTCCTTCCACTTTCGGGGTGGGACTAAACTTCCCACCACACCTAGTGCCATATAACCCACATGGGCCCTTAGAGATTTTTCAGAAATTGCAATATGGGCCTAGAGCCCATCTCAGATTTCAGCAATCCCCCACCAGATCTCGAGGGCCCATTGTGTCCTCTGTTCCAATTGCTGTTTCGATATACCAGTGTTTCAGTAAAGACCTGTTAAGGTTGAACTTCACCTAGAACAAGTGGCTACACTCCTTCACAACTGAACAATGGACTATGCCTTGAATTGTCAGTTTGGCGTAAAGAAGTTTCACTACATGTCTTACTAGTACTAGGCTGCCGAAGGCTGACCCCTCGGGTGGAGCATATAAGTCACACTCCTGGCCTATTCATGAGCTTACTAGAGATCACCCCAATCTCATAGACTGTGACCAGCAGTCGGGCTCATATAGGTGTGTTCCTCCAAAGATCGCTCTGTAGGATAGCATCTTGCTTTTATAAGCTTTGGAACACATTGAGACCGTAGTCATCCTACCATACAGTATTGAGAGTATTGCACCAACGGAGTGGGTTAGTATAGTTACTCTCCTCAGTTCACCACTGGCTTGTTTTCCCAGGTCCTAGTTCACGGGATCTCCGATCATATAGGTTGGGTTACCACCATGGCAACTCATGTGGGTCTCATACCCATCTCCCTCGATGCATTATCTATCACAACACGTGATAGCCCTTTTGTAAAGGGATCTGCCAGATTCTTAGCCGTATGGACATAGTCCAACGCTATCACTCCGGAGTTTCTTAATTTTCTGACAGCTTTTAATCTCATTCTTATGTGTTTGGTGGACTTCATGTTGTCCTTTGAACTCTTCACCTTGGTGATGACAGTCTGATTGTCACAGTTCATAAGGATAGCCGGAACCGGTTTCTCAACCAATGGCAAGTCCATCAAAAGATCTCGAAGCCATCTCGCTTCAACACCAGATGTGTCTAATGCCGTTAATTCTGCTTCCATTGTCGATCTCGTTAAGATCGTTTGCTTGCAAGACTTCCAGGAAACAGCACCACCTCCAAGAGTAAACATATACCCAGTTGTGGCCTTCGTCTCATCAGCATCAGAGATCCAATTCGCATCACTATACCCTTCAAGTACCGACGTGTATCCGGTATAGTGAAGTCCATAGTTCATAGTACCTTTCAGATAGCGCATAACTCTCTCAACAGCATGCCAATGTACATCACCCGGTTTGGAAACAAACCGGCTCAGTTTGCTCACAGCAAACGCGATGTCAGGCCTCGCTGCGCTCGCTAGGTACATCAGTGAACCAATGATTTGAGAGTATCTGAATTGATCTTTAGCCATGCCTTTGGACTTTCGAATCAATACGCTAGGATCATATGGTGTTTGAGATGGTGTGCATTCCGAATATCCAAAACGACTCAACACCTTCTCAACGTAATGGGATTGCAGAAGTGTGATCCCACCCTCATTATCTCTCAGTAGCTTGATGTTCAAGATAACATCAGCCACACCAAGGTCTTTCATCTCAAAGTTCTGAGATAGAAACGATTTGACCTCCTCAATGACTTTGAGGTTTGTTCCGAATATCAGTATGTCATCAACATACAAGCATAGTATAACTCCTTCGCCCCCACCATGGCGATAGTATACATATTTGTCAGCCTCATTAACAACGAAACCAACAAATGTCAGAGTTGTATTAAACTTATCATGCCATTGCTTAGGTGCTTGTTTCAGGCCATATAAAGATTTTATCAACCTACACACCTTTCTTTCCTGACCATCTATCACAAAGCCATCAGGCTGTTGCATGTAGATTTCCTCCTTTAGCTCTCCATTTAGAAAAGCCGTCTTAACATCCATCTGATGGACGAGAAGACCATGTGAGGCCGCCAACGAGAGTAATACTCGAATGGTGGTCAGTCTAGCCACAGGTGAATAAGTATCAAAGAGATCTTCCTCTTCTTGCTGGTCATAGCCCTTGGCCACAAGCCTAGCCTTGTACTTTTCAATCGTACCATCGGGCCTAAGCTTCTTTTTGAACACCCACTTACATCCCAGTGGTTTGCAACCATAGGGACGGTCAGTGATCTCCCATGTCCCGTTAGCCATGATGGAATCCATCTCGCTACGGACCGCATCCTTCCAGTAGTCAGCTTCTGGAGAGGCATACGCTTCTGAAATAGAAGTGGGAGTATCATCCACGAGGTACACGAAGAAATCATCACCAAAGGTCTTTGCAGTCCTTTGTCTCTTGCCCCTACCAAGGGTTTCCTCGTCATCCTCCTCGGGATTTTCATCATGTGTTTGTTCATAATATTCCATAGGGATGGCAGGTTCAGGAGTCTCCTCAGATTCCTGTCTAGAAGTGCTTTGCATATCTCTCATAGGAAAAATATCCTCAAAGAATGTAGCATCCTTAGACTCCATAATTGTACTGATCTTCTGGTCAGGTACCTCAGATTTCACTACTAGAAATCTATAGCCAACGCTGTTCTTAGCGTAGCCCAAATTAATGCAGTCCACGGTCTTATGTCCAAGCTTACGCTTTTTGGGGATTGGCACGTTGACTTTCGCCAAACAGCCCCAAGTGCGCAAGTACGAGAGTGTCGTCCTTCTCTTTGCCCATTTCTCATAGGGAGTGATCTCACTATCCTTTGTCGGAACTTTATTCAGGACATGACATGCCGTCAATATAGCCTCCCCCCACCATGCCTTGGATAAACCCGATGTATCTAACATGGCGTTAACCAAATCAGTTAGAGTACGGTTTTTCCGCTCGGCAACCCCGTTTGACTGGGGTGAATAGGGAGGCGTCCTCTCATGAATAATGCCGTGTTCCGCACAGAAGGAATCAAACTCACTCGAGAAGTACTCTCCACCACGATCTGACCGGACTCGTTTAATTTTCTTTTCAAGTTGATTTTCAACTTCTGCCTTATAGATTTTAAAGTAGTGTAGAGCCTCATCTTTAGTATTTAACAGATACACATAGCAATATCTAGTGGAATCATCTATCAATGTCATGAAGTATCTCTTTCCACCTTTAGTTAACACACCATTCATCTCGCAAAGATCAGAATGTATGAGTTCTAATGGTGCCAGGTGTCTCTCCTCCGCGGCCTTATGAGGCTTGCGAGGTTGCTTAGCTTGCACACATGAAAGGCACTTAGAACCTTTGGCTAAAGTGAAACTCGGGATTAAATCCAACTTGGCTAGCCGCGTCATAACACCAAAACTAATGTGACAAAGACGTGAATGCCAAACTTCAGATTCATTAACATTCGAATGAATATGGTTCACGACTTTATTACAAAAATCTGCGAGGGAAAGGCGGAACATCCCTCCGCTCTCATAACCTTTTCCAACAAAGAGTCCATATTTTGTAACAACTAATTTATTAGACTCGAAAACCAACTTAAACCCTTCTCTACATAGAAGGGAGCCACTAACGAGGTTCTTCTTGATGGCGGGGACATGCTGCACGTTCTTCAGCTGCACGATCCTTCCCGAAGTAAACTTCAGATCGACCGTGCCAACACCATGAACAGAAGCACTCGCGCCATTCCCCATCAATACGGACCCGTGACCTGTGACCTGGTAAGAAGTGAACAATGAAATGTCAGCACACACATGAACACCTGCACCTGTGTCCACCCACCAATCGTTGGGTTGAAACACTGAAAAAAACAGTAAATAAATTACCGTACCCAGATGCACCATTCTCATTGTTGCCCACAATCATGTTGACAGACTTGGAGTCCTGTCCTGACTTCTTGTACTTGTTTGGGCACTTGTTGGCCCAATGTTCAACCGATACAAGTAAAGCAGCCCTCGTCCTTCTTGTTCTTCTTGAAGGTCTTCTTACCCTTCTTCTTAAAGTCGGTATTGTGTTGGACACCGTTCTTTCCCTTGGGCTTGTGGGAGTTGAAGTTCTTCTGGTTCACCATGTTGGCAACAGAAGTCCCTTCGGCCCCTTTTCCGTGCGAGTCTTTTGCCCTCGAATTCTGCTCAACACTCAGATGGCCAATGACATCCTCCACAGAGAATTCACGCCTCTGATGTTTCAGAGTGGTGGCAAAGTTCCTCCAGGAATTAGGGAGCTTAGCGATTATGCAGCCCGCGACAAACTTGCCCGGTAACTCGCACTTGAGAAGCTCAAGTTCCTTAACAATGCATATTATCTCATGAGCCTGCTCCAATACAGGACGGTTTTCAACCATCTTGTAATCGTGGAACTGCTCTATAATATACATCTCGCTCCCTGCATCGGCGGCCCCGAATTTAGATTCAAGCGCCTCCCACAAGTCCTTGGCGACATGCACATGTAAATATGCGTCGACCAGTTTATCTCCGATCACGCTAAGAACTGCTCCGAGAAACACAACGGTAGCCTCCTTGAACGCCTTCTCCTGTTCAGGAGCAATCGTTCCCGTGGAGACACCGGTGACCCAGAACACGTTCATAGCCGTGAGCCATAACGTGGTCTTAGTCTGCCAACGCTTGAAGTATGTACCGGTAAACTTATCTGGTTTCAGTGCAGTGGCAAAGCCACTTGCCGAGAAATTCCTACACATAATAGGTTTTTGGATTGTTGAGTAAATAGGCAATTTCTCGATTAAATTAATCCATGAGTAAATCACTAGCATGGCATTGACTAAGTTGATGACGTACTGACTCTGATCTAAACATGCACGTACTAAGCAAACAATAGACAAATCTACACATACTGCTAGTACTGCTAATATGAAAATAATTAGGAGCGGGATAAACGAGTTATACCCTCCAGTAGGCCACGCAGAGCCCGCGGCTTTGGTGGCAGCAGCGGCGTCCTCAGCGACCTTCTTGTCGGCTTCAGCTTTCTCGGCGGCGGCACGGTCGGCGTCGGTGGACATGGTGATGACGAAGGCGACGCGGACGTGGAGGAAGTAGACAATCGGAAGCGAGCAGTCGCGTAATCGCTGCCCAAAAACCTATTCGCCCCTCACCCCGTACAGGAACCAGAAGGGCGTGGTTTCGGAGACCTGCTCTCCCGTCGACCGTGTACGTGGCGGACGGGATGGAGTCACCGGCGGCAGCAGCAGCAAAGGAACGACGGTGGGCGTGCGCGTGAGCAGATGTGATCTGTTCGTGGCGGCTAGGGTTAGGAGACACCGCATACTTATAGGCGCAGCCGCGTGGAGAGACGTGGGCTCGACCCACGTCCGAGTCCGTGACAGCCCACGATCCGACGTCTCAGATCGTGGCCCAGCTGTCAGAAAACTCTCCGTTAGTGACTGGCAAAAATAAGCGCGTAGGTGTGAGCTCGGCTCGGCTCAATCCCGCAACCCGCGGCGCGTCGTGACGAGGCGTGGCGTGGCGAGGCGGGCGGCGGAGGAGGAGTGCGCGAGGGCCTCTTCTCTTCTCAAGCTCCAATAGCATGTAGAAGAGAAACCCTTATAAACCACTCCAACTCTCCTTCCACTTTCGGGGTGGGACTAAACTTCCCACCACACCTAGTGCCATATAACCCACATGGGCCCTTAGAGATTTTTCAGAAATTGCAATATGGGCCTAGAGCCCATCTCAGATTTCAGCAATCCCCCACCAGATCTCGAGGGCCCATTGTATCCTCTGTTCCAATTGCTGTTTCGATATACCAGTGTTTCAGTAAAGACCTGTTAAGGTTGAACTTCACCTAGAACAAGTGGCTACACTCCTTCACAACTGAACAATGGACTATGCCTTGAATTGTCAGTTTGGCGTAAAGAAGTTTCACTACATGTCTTACTAGTACTAGGCTGCCGAAGGCTGACCCCTCGGGTGGAGCATATAAGTCACACTCCTGGCCTATTCATGAGCTTACTAGAGATCACCCCAATCTCATAGACTGTGACCAGCAGTCGGGCTCATATAGGTGTGTTCCTCCAAAGATCGCTCTGTAGGATAGCATCTTGCTTTTATAAGCTTTGGAACACATTGAGACCGTAGTCATCCTACCATACAGTATCGAGAGTATTGCATCTCCAACGGAGTGGGTTAGTATAGTTACTCTCCTCAGTTCACCACTGGCTTGTTTTCCCAGGTCCTAGTTCACGGGATCTCCGATCATATAGGTTGGGTTACCACCATGGCAACTCATGTGGGTCTCATACCCATCTCCCTCGATGCATTATCTATCACAACACGTGATAGCCCTTTTGTAAAGGGATCTGCCAGATTCTTAGCCGTATGGACATAGTCCAACGCTATCACTCCGGAGTTTCTTAATTTTCTGACAGCTTTTAATCTCATTCTTATGTGTTTGGTGGACTTCATGTTGTCCTTTGAACTCTTCACCTTGGTGATGACAGTCTGATTGTTACAGTTCATAAGGATAGCCGGAACCGGTTTCTCAACCAATGGCAAGTCCATCAAAAGATCTCGAAGCCATCTCGCTTCAACACCAGATGTGTCTAATGCCGTTAATTCTGCTTCCATTGTCGATCTCGTTAAGATCGTTTGCTTGCAAGACTTCCAGGAAACAGCGCCACCTCCAAGAGTAAACATATACCCAGTTGTGGCCTTCGTCTCATCAGCATCAGAGATCCAATTCGCATCACTATACCCTTCAAGTACCGACGGGTATCCGGTATAGTGAAGTCCATAGTTCATAGTACCTTTCAGATAGCGCATAACTCTCTCAACAGCATGCCAATGTACATCACCCGGTTTGGAAACAAACCGGCTCAGTTTGCTCACAGCAAACGCGATGTCAGGCCTCGCTGCGCTCGCTAGGTACATCAGTGAACCAATGATTTGAGAGTATCTGAATTGATCTTTAGCCATGCCTTTGGACTTTCGAATCAATACGCTAGGATTATATGGTGTTTGAGATGGTGTGCAGTCCGAATATCCAAAACGACTCAACACCTTCTCAACGTAATGGGATTGCAGAAGTGTGATCCCACCCTCATTATCTCTCAGTAGCTTGATGTTCAAGATAACATCAGCCACACCAAGGTCTTTCATCTCAAAGTTCTGAGATAGAAACGATTTGACCTCCTCAATGACTTTGAGGTTTGTTCCGAATATCAGTATGTCATCAACATACAAGCACAGTATAACTCCTTCGCCCCCACCATGGCGATAGTATACACATTTGTCAGCCTCATTAACAACGAAACCAACAAATGTCAGAGTTGTATTAAACTTATCATGCCATTGCTTAGGTGCTTGTTTCAGGCCATATAAAGATTTTATCAACCTACACACCTTTCTTTCCTGACCATCTATCACAAAGCCATCAGGCTGTTGCATGTAGATTTCCTCCTTTAGCTCTCCATTTAGAAAAGCCGTCTTAACATCCATCTGATGGACGAGAAGACCATGTGAGGCCGCCAACGAGAGTAATACTCGAATGGTGGTCAGTCTAGCCACAGGTGAATAAGTATCAAAGAAATCTTCCTCTTCTTGCTGGTCATAGCCCTTGGCCACAAGCCTAGCCTTGTACTTTTCAATCGTACCATCGGGCCTAAGCTTCTTTTTGAACACCCACTTACATCCCAGTGGTTTGCAACCATAGGGACGGTCAGTGATCTCCCATGTCCCGTTAGCCATGATGGAATCCATCTCGCTACGGACCGCATCCTTCCAGTAGTCAGCTTCTGGAGAGGCATACGCTTCTGAAATAGAAGTGGGAGTATCATCCACGAGGTACACGAAGAAATCATCACCAAAGGTCTTTGCAGTCCTTTGTCTCTTGCCCCTACTAAGGGTTTCCTCGTCATCCTCCTCGGGATTTTCATCATGTGTTTGTTCATAATATTCCATAGGGATGGCAGGTTCAGGAGTCTCCTCAGATTCCTGTCTAGAAGTGCTTTGCATATCTCTCATAGGAAAAATATCCTCAAAGAATGTAGCATCCTTAGACTCCATAATTGTACCGATCTTCTGGTCAGGTACCTCAGATTTCACTACTAGAAATCTATAGCCAACGCTGTTCTTAGCGTAGCCCAAATTAATGCAGTCCACGGTCTTATGTCCAAGCTTACGCTTTTTGGGGATCGGCACGTTGACTTTCGCCAAACAGCCCCAAGTGCGCAAGTACGAGAGTGTCGTCCTTCTCTTTGCCCATTTCTCATAGGGAGTGATCTCACTATCCTTTGTCGGAACTTTATTCAGGACATGACATGCCGTCAATATAGCCTCCCCCCACCATGCCTTGGATAAACCCGATGTATCTAACATGGCATTAACCAAATCAGTTAGAGTACGGTTTTTTCGCTCGGCAACCCCGTTTGACTGGGGTAATAGGGAGGCGTCCTCTCATGAATAATGCCGTGTTCTGCACAGAAGGAATCAAACTCACTCGAGAAGTACTCTCCACCATGATCTGACCGGACTCGTTTAATTTTCTTTTCAAGTTGATTTTCAACTTCTGCCTTATAGATTTTAAAGTAGTGTAGAGCCTCATCTTTAGTATTTAACAGATACACATAGCAATATCTAGTGGAATCATCTATCAATGTCATGAAGTATCTCTTTCCACCTTTAGTCAACACACCATTCATCTATAGCCAACGATGTTCTTCTTGTTCTTCTTGAAGGTCTTCTTACCCTTCTTCTTAAAGTCGGTATTGTGTTGGACACCGTTCTTTCCCTTGGGCTTGTGGGAGTTGAAGTTCTTCTGGTTCACCATGTTGGCAACAGAAGTCCCTTCGGCCCCTTTTCCGTGCGAGTCTTTTGCCCTCGAATTCTGCTCAACACTCAGATGGCCAATGACATCCTCCACAGAGAATTCACGCCTCTGATGTTTCAGAGTGGTGGCAAAGTTCCTCCAGGAATTAGGGAGCTTAGCGATTATGCAGCCCGCGACAAACTTGCCCGGTAACTCGCACTTGAGAAGCTCAAGTTCCTTAACAATGCATATTATCTCATGAGCCTGCTCCAATACAGGACGGTTTTCAACCATCTTGTAATCGTGGAACTGCTCTATAATATACATCTCGCTCCCTGCATCGGCGGCCCCGAATTTAGATTCAAGCGCCTCCCACAAGTCCTTGGCGACATGCACATGTAAATATGCGTCGACCAGTTTATCTCCGATCACGCTAAGAACTGCTCCGAGAAACACAACGGTAGCCTCCTTGAACGCCTTCTCCTGTTCAGGAGCAATCGTTCCCGTGGAGACACCGGTGACCCAGAACACGTTCATAGCCGTGAGCCATAACGTGGTCTTAGTCTGCCAACGCTTGAAGTATGTACCGGTAAACTTATCCGGTTTCAGTGCAGCGGCAAAGCCACTTGCCGAGAAATTCCTACACATAATAGGTTTTTGGATTGTTGAGTAAATAGGCAATTTCTCGATTAAATTAATCCATGAGTAAATCACTAGCATGGCATTGACTAAGTTGATGACGTACTGACTCTGATCTAAACATGCACGTACTAAGCAAACAGTAGACAAATCTACACATACTGCTAGTACTGCCAATATGAAAATAATTAGGAGCGGGATAAACGAGTTATACCCTCCAGTAGGCCACGCAGAGGCCGCGGCTTTGGTGGCAGCAGCGGCGTCCTCAGCGACCTTCTTGTCGGCTTCAGCTTTCTCGGCGGCGGCACGGTCGGCGTCGGTGGACATGGTGATGACGAAGGCGACGCGGACGTGGAGGAAGTAGACGATCGGAAGCGAGCAGTCGCGTAATCGCTGCCCAAAAACCTATTCGCCCCTCACCCCGTACAGGAACCAGAAGGGCGTGGTTTCGGAGACCTGCTCTCCCGTCGACCGTGTACGTGGCGGACGGGATGGAGTCACCGGCGGTGGGCGTGCGCGAGAGCAGATGTGATCTGTTCGTGGCGGCTAGGGTTAGGTGGCGTGGCGTGGCGTGGCGTGGCGTGGCGAGGCGGGCGGCGGAGGAGGAGTGCGCGAGGGCCTCTTCTCTTCTCAAGCTCCAATAGCATGTAGAAGAGAAACCCTTATAAACCACTCCAACTCTCCTTCCACTTTCGGGGTGGGACTAAACTTCCCACCACACCTAGTGCCATATAACCCACATGGGCCCTTAGAGATTTTTCAGAAATTGCAATATGGACCTAGAGCCCATCTCAGATTTCAGCATTTATTTGGATTAAAGTGGGTTAGAAAAGCTCGGTTTCACAGAAAGATGGGTGGATATTGTTATGGGACTGGTGAGGATAGTTAAATTTTCAGTGTTATTTAATGGAAAGAAGTTAGAGGAATTCCAACCTTCACGTGGAATACGTCAGGGAGACCCAATCTCCCCATATTTATTCTTGATAGCAGCGGAGGGCCTTTCGTGCCTTTTAAAATCTATTGATGTGTCATCCAACTTGAATGGGATACAGGTAGCTAACACGGCTCCGCCTGTAAACCATTTACTTTTTGCAGATGACAGCCTGCTGTTCTTCAAGGCTAACTCTAATGGGGCCAATGAGGTCAACCAGGTGTTGAACACTTATTGTCAAGCTTCGGGACAACGGATAAACAATGAGAAGTCGTCAATATTTTTTAGTAAGGGTTGTCCTGACAGTGTGAGACAGGAAATAAAAACCTTGCTGCATGTTCCAAATGAGGCTCTGACTGCTAAGTATCTGGGCATGCCAACAGAAGTAGGGGCTTCAAAGAATGGGGCTTTCAAATATTTGAAGGATTATCTATGGAGTAAAGTTCAGGGATGGATTGAGAAAACTTTATCAGCGGCAGGTAAAGAAGTGTTAGTCAAATCTGTTGCCCAAGCAATACCAGTTTACTCCATGTCTTGTTTCAAGTTGCCTAGAGGATTGTGTGAGCATTTGAACATGTTAATCCGTAAATTCTGGTGGGGCAGCAAGGATGGCCATCGAAAGCCAAATTGGGTGTCGTGGGAATCAATGACCCAGCCAAAAAGCATGGGTGGTCTGGGCTTCAAAGACTTCGAGTTGTTTAACCTGGCACTACTAGCAAAGCAGGCTTGGAGGATTCTTCAATCTCCAAATTCTCTGAGTGCAAGAATTCTCAAGAGCGTCTATTTCCCAAACAATTGTATTCTTGAAGCAGAATTGGGGAGTCAGCCGAGCCAGATTTGGCGAGCGATCATTGAAGGACGGGATTTGTTGAGACAAGGCCTAATAAGGCGAATAGGCAATGGAGAGAACACCAATATCTGGTTGGATAACTGGATCCCGAGGAAGGAAATGTTGAGACCATATGGAAGTTGCCCTTGTATCAGACCTTATTGATCATACAGCAGCAGTTTGGGACATGCAAAGATTACAGGAGGTCTGCCTACCAATTGATATTCCAGCTATACTAACCATACCTCTGTGTACTACAAATATACAGGATACATGGGCTTGGTTCTTCGAGAAAAATGGATGTTTCTCAGTACGATCAGCGTATAGAATGTTGCAGGACAAGAAATACAGAAGAGAAGCTTGGATCGATGGCACTGCAGGTTCCTCGAGCAGTGACCGTGAAGCGGAATCTTGGAAAATGCTTTGGAAAACATCTGTCCCGGGAAAGATTCGTATGTTTTTATGGAGACTGGCTAAACATTCTTTGCCTACAGAAGATGTCCGGGCTCATAGGAATATGGCGACGTCTAGTACGTGTGGCCTGTGCGGTGCGGAGGACTCATGGAGGCACTCTTTGCTTGAGTGTTCAATGTCTAGATGCATATGGGCCATGGTGGACGGAGAACTGGCAGAACACTTATGCGAAACCACGGAGCCTAGTGCGAAACAATGGCTGTTCTCGATGATCGACACGCTATCTCATGCAGCGTTTGTTCGTCTAGCAGTCACCTTATGGGCTACTTGGTGGGTTCGTCGCAAGGCAATCCATGAGGAAACTTACCAGAGTCCCGCTTCGACACATCAGTTTATTGCCAGGTATTTGGATGATCTGGAGCTCCTGCCGAAGAAGGTGGAGAGCTTTACCCGCCAGCCCAGGGGAAGAATTCTCCGTCCCAAGGCACCACCAGCGGGTTTCTCAAAGATTCATGTCGATGCGGCAGTCTCGAAAATTCACAACCGGGGAGCAGCAGCTGCTGTCTGTAGGGACAGTTCAGGGAATTATGTTGGAAGCTCGGCGTTAGTTATACATGGAATAACAGATCCGTCAGTGTTGGAAACAATTGCATGCCGAGAAGGTTTGGCGTTGGCACAAGATCTTATGCTACAAAATCTTGTGCTAGCTTCGGATTCCAGCCAGGTCGTTGAAGACATCAAGAAGTCAAGCCAAGGGGCTCAGGGGGCTATAATTACTGAGATTAGACAACGTTTATTACTTTTTAATTGTAATATAACTTTTGAAGGTAGAACCGCGAATAAGGATGCCGATAGGTTAGCCAAGTTTGCTCATTCCTTAGATCAGGGGCGTCACGTCTGGTTTGGCGCACCCCATGATCCGTTTTGTATCCCACACCATGTGGATTTTGAATAAAACTTGGGTTAACACCTCAAAAAAAAAATAACTCTAACTCTAGCTGTATTAGAGTATCCAAACAGGGCCATCGATCTGTCCGTACATACCTAAGCTAAGCCCCTGCGTCCTTTTCCTCGTGAACCGCACCCAAGCCTGTCTCTTTTCTCGATGAGACGAGCTCCATCGAAAGAAAGCTTCGTGTAGGCATCTCTCCATACATATCCGTTGTGTTTTTGTCGTCGACGCACGTACACGAGCGCCTCGATATACGCATGCATGTACTGCATGGCAGTAGGAGGAGTATATACATGGTTTGTGATGGATTCGATGCGTGGAGAGTCGCGCGGCTCCGAAAGGGAAAGCCGGCCGATGCCCACGAAAAACCGGGGAAAAAGAGCAAAGCGGCAGGTGTACATCCGGTCTTCAGACAGCGGCGTAGATGCAAGGCTGGCTGTAATTCTGTTTCCAGTCTATTTTTCGTCGACTTTCGCCGCTCCTGCAGCTGCAGTGCAGCCACACTCACTTTCATCTGGTTTGCTCCTTTCCTTTGGTCTTTTCTTCCTTTTGATGCTCCTGGCTACTCCTACTACTTTCTTTGATTTCTAATCATACGACCGTAGCAGCAATCCTTCTCCAGTGAAAAATACTAGCAGTAATTTTGCTGGAAACCACACAGTTAAACTACTACGACGATCTATTTCTCGTGGACTACATTACATGGACGTTGGCAGCCCGCACAGTGGTTCAATTTAACAGAATGCACGGGCATCGGCCGGCGTGCACGTGGAGCAGTACAGCAGCGTCTAGTCCATCTAGCTAGGTGCATCCTCATCATGCACGTACCAGCACGACGTTGGTAATTGTAGATGTAGAGGTACACTGGTACGTTCGTGGTGCACCTCTGTATCGCGACGTTTCATGGGTGTACGTTCTTTTTTTCTCCCCGAGTGCGTGCCCAGGCCACTGTACCGCCATCGCATTGATCGGTCGCAATTAACCAGGGCAGGTACACGCAGAGGGCCGGCACGGACATTCATCGATCCGTCGCAACCGACTCGGGTACGCTACGCCGAGTCAGGCGGCGCCTCCGCCCGCTCGACACGACGCGCAAGTACGCGCGCAGGCCGGCGGCAGCCAGCCGTATGTGCATGCATGACGTCGCCGGCCGGAGCTGCATGCACGCAGTCGCTTTCCGAGTCGGTCGTTATGTGTCAACCTGTGATTAAGGGAAGGGAAGTGTTTGGGGACGGTGCGCCGGCCAAAGCGCTCGGCCGGTCTCTTCCTTTTTTTCACGCGCGGGACACGTTGGCACGCGCGCGCTTAGTTGATCCAAACGTTTTTTTTTCTTTTTCTTTGCTTCTTCTTCCTTTCGCCTCCGCCTGATCCCATCTCGCCTCCTCTATTGTAGCGCATGGAGCAGCTCGCCGTCGCTCATGGATGTAGAGGTTGCAGCCCCGCTCTCATTTCCACCTCCTTTTTCTTCCTTCTCCCTCTCTTCCCTCTTCCTCCTCCTCTCTTCCTCTTTTGTTGCAACCGGCGACAGGCAAAACGCCGGGAGGACCGAGGTGCCCGTGCTACAACCATAGCCACGGGGGGAGGAGCTGCAACCGCGGTACTGGGAAACTTGCAAACGGCGTTTTCCCGTGCTACAACCATGGACACAAAAGCTACATCCAGTAGATAAAAAAGCTTCAACCAGACAACGAAATGCAGGAAAAGTTACAACCGTTTTGACAAAAAGCTTCAACCCGCAGATGAAAAAGGTTCAAACAGAGATTGAGAAAATCCTCCTCGACGACGACCACGACGTCTCTCTGTGTGTTTTGTTGCAACTGCAGAGTAAAAAGCTGCAACCCTTTGTGAAAAAAGCTTCAAGCTCAGGTGAAAAAAGCTTCAATTGGCATGGTGGAAAGCTTCAATCCGCGAGAAAAGCTTCAACAGGCATAGAGAAAAACTTCAACCGATGAGATAAAAAGCTTCAACCTGACTCGTCAATGGCAGCGAGCGGCGACGTTGAGAGCTGCATCGGCGACACGACAGTGCACCGACGATGGCGGCTGCTAGGTGTTGCAACGACAGGGGGTGCCGGTGTGCTTCAAGACGGCGCCATTTTTTGCTAAAGGGGGGCTTTCTGCTGGACCGGGGGGTGAGTATGGATGATGAAACAGCGACGGGGACGGCGACTGGCGGCGACGGAGAGCGCATCCAGCAACGTGGGACTAGGGGGGAGGTCCAGGTGAGGGGGCTAGTCGCCGGCAGGAGCGGCTGGGGTGGGGGCGCGGTGAAGAAGAAGGAGAGGAAGAAGAAGTCAACGATTGGGCCGGTGCGCCGGCGCAGATCGTTGCCCTTAAGGGAAGTGCTCGCCTTGTCCGCTAGACACGTGTGTAATAACCGTTTTCTTTCTCTACGGAAATTAGTGCATTTTCATATATTTTTCGGGGACATACGTAAGCTGCCTTAAAAAATTGACGCCACTTGATCTTCCAACTTCCTGGATTCAGTTCAATGGTTGGGTGTGGTCTCCTTGTTCGAGCATCTATAGTCGGATCACCCAGCCGCCGCCTCCAAGAACCCTAGCTTTCTGCCTCCCACCGGCGCCGGTGCCGGTGCATCCCGTTTCCGGTGGCCGTATGGCCATGGAGGCGGAGTGGATCTCGGCCCTTGCCGGTGGGAGGGCTCCGTTTTTAGATCTTTTTCGAGCTTTGTTAGGGTTTGTGTCCTGTTTAGGAAGGCGAGACGGCGGCGGCTTCCTGAAGATGGAATAAAGGTCTCTCCGCCTAGCCCCCGTTCCGGTGATGCGTCTTGCATCATCGGTGGGCGTGTAGAGTTGTGTCTCCGGCGGATCTGTCTTTGGTGGATTTGCTCGGATCTGTTCGTCGTTCGTCTTCGTTCATGTGTTTTCAGGTTGGATCCTTTTGATCTACACTCTTCATCCGCGGCGGTTGATGTTCTGGTGCGTTGGTTCTACGGGGCCTTAGCACAACGACTTCCCGACTGTCTACTACAACAAGGTTTGCCCGGCTCCGGCGAGGGAGGGGCGATGACAGCGGCGCGCCTTCGGCTCGCTTCAGTGCTTGTAGTTGTCGCTAGGTGGTCTATGGATTTGGATGTAATTTTTATTATTTCTAGTTTTTGTTGTACTACCATGATTGAAGATGAATAGATTGGAAGTTTTTCCCGCAAAAAAAAAATTCCTCGGCAAAAAAAAGTGAGCCCCTCAAATTGTCACTGTATGTCCGCACGGACGGCCAAGTCATTGATCGGTCACAAAAAACTCAAGTCAGTCAGACCCATCAAGCAACCCCTCCATATTCGGGTTGTCCGGCGGGGGTACCTCTCAAACACAGACCATATCTGGGGTGGATATGGAGAGGTTCTGGCGCGCCCAGACACGTCTGCCACATTGGATCCGGCACAACCGGCCAACCCCGACCCCACAAATATCCCCTCCTTTCCATATGTGGATTAAACCGTAGCCACTCTAGTATTTTGAGCATGCCAATTTTTGATAGTCCGTTGGCGTGTATGATGAACTGTCCCTATGATATGCGTGTGATCTTGATGACCTACGTGTGCTTTATTTATACGTTGCATGAGAATGTATGGGTTTGAGGATTTGAAGGGTGATATTTGACGGGTCGGCTATAGATGTTCTTAGAAAACTGATGGCCTATTAGAAGCTGGTGGGCCCAAATCGGCCACCTCTTCCCCCTTTGGTCGAATGTTTTCAAACTTAACTTAAAGTGAACACTTATCCCTCACCCTCATCTCTTTTATTAAAGGGGAGTTGATGATTGTGAGTTCGTATGTCCCTCTTCCCTTGACCCCATTCTCATGTCTTGCATTAACTCAATTAATTCAAAACATATTTTATCAAAGCGTCAACTAAATTAAACTTTCTTTGCCTTCTCTTACCTATACCCAAATCAAATCTTACCAAAATCTCAACTAGATCAAAATTTTCCTTGCTTTCCCCTACCCATACTCAAATCAAACCAAATCTTCACAAAATCTAGAATACGACGCATGTAAGATTTATGTCAGACACGATTGATGTTGAACCACTAGAATATATATGCCCCCGTTACAATGCACAAATAATTAGCTAGTACTTATCCTATATACCTAAGAGATCCATCCCCACTAACCTATTTATCTAAACATGCAGCCTATCCACATCATCAACCATGCCATCTCAGTAAAAACCGTTCCCACGTCATCCCTTGCCCGATTAGATTTCTCTTACCTAGGTCGGCCGAAGACTACAACTTCTGCACCCGAACGGGCTGACACCCAGCCAATATATATGTGGCCTTTGGTTGTTCTTTGGGTTGGAGGCCCATGTGTGTTAGCTATGACCGACGGACTAAACCTCAAGAAAATAAAAGATAGCCCATGTAACTACTCCTATATCGCACTAGGTTTTTCACGATTCATCTTCCTCGCTGCCACTTTCGCTTCCGCCGCCGCGCCGCATGCTCTCCCGGCCAAGAATGCACATGAAACGTAACGTAAGTATTCAATCACCCCTCATTACTTCCACCTCGCCCGATCCCCGTTCTCGCTTAGCTGTTCTGACGGACCCATGGCTACCGCATATATAAGACAATCAGGCCGCATTGGTTGGACATGGTATTAGATCACAGGCTGAGCAAATACAAGATGTGCCGCCGCCGGCTTGTAGAAGACACTAGATTAGGGATGGCTTGCGGCCAAAGCAGAGAGTGCTAGCTGTTCACGACGGCGCCTTTCTGCACTCGGCGAAGAGAAATCACCGATGCCGCTGCTCACGGCTCTGAAGGGAGATCGACAGCGTTGTTTCCCACGGAATCGACGGAAGATCTCATCACATCATCATGATCACCAAAGGACCTCTGCTCTGAACATACATCTTCCTTCGAAATCACTCTGTTGTCATGTTTTCAGGTCAAGTGTGCTTGGGTATCATCTAACATATCACAGGACTGGTAAGCTTTTTTCCTTGGTTATTATTTTACTGTGACAGTTCTGCTTTGCTATGCTATACACGAGAAGTTTCTTTACATGCTTGGTTGTTTTCTTCGTATGCATCAGAATTGATTGGTTTCATTCTTGGTTTGTCATGCGGATGTGTAGAAATCATGACTCCTGCTGTTCACGGAATAGGTTTCCGCCATCACTCACGCTGTATTTATTTATCTCATGTTATATTCCCCTTCCTTGCTTACAAATCTTCCTTCTCCATGCAGCAGTTGCAACCGCCCCATTGCTTCTCTAGAGTTGCAGCCAGGGGGTCTACGCTAGCAATGTAAAAGACTTTATTCAGATTAAGCAATAAGTGTGTTAAATGTTCATCTATTTCCATTAACCTTTCATCATTCTCTCTCTGTTACTTTTTGCAATTTTCTTCCAGTATTTTTTTTCTGAGCACATGCTTTTGAGTTGAGAAACCTATTAACTACCCTGCTCAGATCCTAGGAACAAGTCAGTAGGATTCTTAAATTTGTGGCATTATTAAAATCTTAAACTAATATTGGTCATATGCTTCGGTTGATTCCTTATGAATAGTACGACATTAATATTTCATATTTTTCAAGTTGGATAAAATTGTTGGTGCAATATGCGTATGTTTCTTTACTTTGTTGTGCACCAGAGAATTACCAATACGCTTTTTATACTTCCTGACACCACCTGGTACTGCTACGATTATTTGAACGCCCTCTTAGTAGTAACCTTTTTTTTGGCTCAATAGTCTTTTAGGGGTTTGGCTCTATATTCATTGATGGTTACCAAATCCTCATTTGTTAAGTTTGTATTCTTATATAATTTCATTCTCAGGATTTAATTGTGGCTACGTTTATAGCAAGAACATTTCATACCTTACCTGTACTCTTTTTGTTTGGTGTATATTAGCGTATGTTTCGAAAATTCGATATGGGTCATACCATCATATAGTAGTATTATCCCAGGGGTTGGTCCTCCTCGAGATCCACGCCCATGCATGTATAGGCCACCGTATTCACTTCGGGAATTCATTTCTGCACAGAGGCGAAGTCGTTTGTCTGATATCATTTATAAGGTTCAGCTAAATTGGTCCACTACGGTCTTATGTCCATGCGTTTTTCTTGGACCGGCGTATCAAGCACCTGGGCTGCCTTTGCCCGGTGGCTGGCCGCATCTATCTTGACCAGCAACAGAAGAACCTCCCCTAAAAAAAAGCAACAGAAGAACCAGGTACCCCAGCATGCCGCCAGCCGGCTCTCTTGCTAATCTCATCCTGGACGGAGCCGCCCCACGCCTCGCCGCCGCCAGGGAAGATGGGCAATCTGAGATGCACAACAGGACAGCTACAGCGGATTAGATATAGAGGAAAATTGGTGGACAGGGGGTCGGCTGGGGTGGCCGTGGTCACCTGCACACCGAATCCACAGGAAAACCTCGCCGGCAGCCGCGGCGGTGGCCGCTCCCGCGGCCGCCCAGGACGCATCCGCCTCCATTCAGCGCCCCTCTTCTCTCGCCTCCATTTCCTTCTTTTAGTTTTTGTCGGTAGCTTCCGCTGTTTTCACCATTTTTTCCCTCCTGCAAAGGGATAACAACAGCTTACAGCTAGCGCACACCCCCGCGAGCTGGATGGGTACGAAAAAATATCTGGACCATGGTACATGATCTACACTCGCAGTTGTCCCCGCGGTCCAACTCCGTCGTCTCCCGTTTTCTCTGTGCGGAGCCGACCCACGTGTCCCCCGTATTCATACCGTATCCCCGCTCTGTGGGGTGGCCCGCTGGCGAATTCCACCAATTTCTGGAGATCGCTCGCATGGCATTCAATGCGCCCAGCTGCCCCCGATCTGCACGGTTCAACGGCCCTGATAGTACTACTCCCTCCTTACCCGTTTATAAGGCTTATTTCAAAATCGCCAGATTTCCATAACATAAGGCTCAATTCGTGGTCCGCTCGGTTGAAGTGTTGCGGTCGTTTCGATCCCTACGCACACAATTAATTCGCTGGCTGCTGTTCTCGTACGAAGAGAAATGGCCAACTCCTTTTCTCTCCCTCGCTGCATGCATGCATGCATGCACTACCCACTTCTTTAAAACGACTCGAAGCACTCGTGTTCTTTCACCCACCCTCCTCTACTTTTTTCATCCACATACGAAACGAGAGCAGCAAAGCGATGTCAGATTGGATTCCGGACGTTGAGAAGGAGCTCCAGCCATTGGTGATGGGCACGGAGAACTCCGGCGGCGCCATAGCCATGGGCGCTGCTGACGCAGCTGTCAACGGAGATGCAGTCCGCACAGTCCGCCGCTTATGATGTGTTTGATGCACACGCAGAGAGCCAGCTTCCCGCCGGAGGCGAGGGTCAGCACGATGCTGATGATGAAGTGGGGGCGCTTCTGGACCAAGTCAAGGCGTTCGTCGATAACTTCTCAGCGCTCCTCGACAAGGTCGAGCAGCTCGTGCACTAGCTCACGATCACCCAGGTCGAGAAGAATGGTGTGGCTAAACTTGCTTGCTGCCCACCACTTTATACTGCAGTGCATGTACGATTTGCTATGGCGGGAGAGGCAGTGTTCGAGTTCGCGGCCCCAACACTGAAAAACCAAAAATTGAGCTAATGGCACCAGAGGATTTTGGCGGTGCTTCTTTCATTTGTTGTTTGGCGCCGTGCATGCAAACCATGAAAATGAAACTGGCCTATGCATGCGCCATGCAGATGATAGAGAGAGAGGTGGGAGAGACCGCGCGCACGGGCCGGTTTAGTTTTGAGGTCAGGCGGGAGAGAGCGCGCGCATGCAGTAAGTTCAGAGCGGAGGCGGGAGAGAGCGCGCGCATGCAGCCGTTAGCGCGCAGCATATAGAGCACGCGGGCGCTGGAGTTATTGCGTTGGGGGTCGAATGGCCGAGAATTAATATTGCGGCGCGCACAGTTTTCGCGAAGAAAAAGCCCAAAGCTTATTGGGCACTTTCTAAACCAGCTCAATTCATCCCAGCCAATAGACATTTCCCTTGGTTGGTGAGATTTTAGATATGAGCCTTATAAACCGGTAAGGAGGGAGTACCATATAGTAGTACGACCCATATCGGCGCTCTCCATATGTTTTCTATGATGCTACCCAATAAACTATTGTCGCATTGGCCCAATGTTCAAGCCCCTATAATGAGAGCCATGTAACAAGGATTTTCAACTTCCAATGAGAGCTAACAATGTGAAGCAATGGAGGATTATGTCCAATAAACAAGCAAAGGTGGAAGAAATCAAATCCAGATTCGATTGACTTTTAAATCGACCAACTCGCTTTCACTCAATTTTTTGTAAATACATGGTGTGTCCTCTTCTTGAAGTATAAATTGATGAGCTGAAATCATGTTATGTCGAGGATGAATGAGTGTCATATATCTATTCCATTATCCAAACACAAGAGATTGTGAACGAGTGAAGTTACTTTACATGGAAGTAATGCAACTTTGTTCACATTTTTGTGCTATTTGCAAATTTTCTGTTTGGCAACAAGCATTGTACTTCCTGATAAATACAAAATTTATCACTACCGTGTTAAATTGAGTCCATTTTTAGTACTTCCATGAAATAAGTTAATAGCTAATGAGTATCCAAGGTAAACAAAAAAAATCATGGTACAATAAATACAATTTTTACATCAATTTGGAAGTTGGTTCCCGCCACAACGCGCGGGGAATCATCTAGTATAAATAGGAGGGCATCCTTTTTGTATGTACAATTGATGAATCCTAAATAAAGAGCTCTCCAACCATAATTCTCTGTGTCAATTTTACTTTAAGAAACGATGCTAATCAATAATCTGATTAGAGGCTGACATTGGACCACACGACTACTGTCGATTCTAGCATAATCTCATGGCTGACATATCACCATTTTGGCCCGCTGCTAACCGCTCGCATATCACGCATCCCTAATTACTCGCTTGTTTATTGTCTGGCACGTCGTTCATCTCTCCTGCC
>NC_041381.1:687564006-687579710 GCF_002162155.2 Triticum dicoccoides | reverse complement strand
ACCACCAATGTACTCTTCAATTACGCCGCCTAGTTCCCATCTACTCCCTCCGTCCCAAAATAGTTGTCTCAACAGACACTTATTTTGGAAGGACGAAGTACTACGCACCATGCTTCCTTCACAACTCGCAGCCGACCACACCATCCACCCTCGCTACCTAGATATGATTCCCTGCCATTCCCACTCCATGTACCACACCATCGATGCCCCCTTAGGGAGACCTCAATGTTACACTATGTCGGCATTAGGAGGGCGTGCCCACAATCTCCTCCCAGTTTGGTGCTTCACCAGGTTACCCAGAGGTTCAACCTACTGTCGGTGTACCACTCTTTTGCCAAAGAACATGTAGATGCCTCCAGTCGTATTTCCCTCTTTGAAACCCCTCCTCAGAATATAAAGTATCGCACTCCATCAATCCCCCCCCCACCCCCACCCCTCGCTTCCATCACCTCATGTCCTTTGTTCATATTATTGTCAATTTAATGATATTTAATTTCAGCAAGTAATTAGGTATCTAATACATTGTGTGCTTAATATTCATGGGTACATATATTCATTGTGCGCTAAGCATTAACGATTGTTGGTGTAAAAATTGTTCTATCCATGCATTCTGTCATAAGGTCATCAAGAATTTTAGTTGTTTTAGGTTTTTAGACTAACCGAACTCGCATAGCTACTCCCTTCGTTCCAAAATAAGTGTTGTGGTTTTTGTTCAAATTTGAACTAAAACCACACCACTTATTTTGGATTAGAGGGAGTAGTTGTTAGTTTCTAGTTTCAAATTTGAATGCTTCCAGTAAAGTTAAGAATTATTGATATAGCAACATGCTTCTTATATATGGAGCTTCCAAAGTGTACTTCAATTGTATAGATAGAATTTGCTGCAAATACTTCAACTCACTTGTTGAATTTCCAGTATAGTTCGCAGAAACATACATCTACATGTTCGTGTGTACTTTGTTTAATTTCCATTTCAATTTTGTATGCTTCCAGTTAAATTGGATCCTTGTGACATAGCACACTTCAAAGTGCATCATACTAACTAATTCTACACCCGGGGCACTCCTTTCATGCTTCATATTCAAGTTTGTTCTAATTCCAAATTTGTATGCTTCCAACTAACACAATACCTAGTTATCCTCGTTACTGATTTGTACTCTTTTCTCATTACTGTATTTTGAGTCCACGTGACTAACACCTTAGCCACTATGTTTGGCTAAGAGATAATGGACACCCTAATACTCAATGGTCCCAGTATCTCTCCATCGCTGGAGGAGCAAGTCCTGGTCTTGGCATATCGAACACCACAACATACTTTCTTGGTATAACCGAAAGCTACCATTATAGTCACCCAGTTAAGGAGTGACGTTTGGCAACATAAAAGTAACCATCTGGCATCCGGTTATATGGTTTTCGCATGGTCTATGGACACAAGTAAATGTTAATACCTTAAATGAGAATACCGACAACATATTGACGAGCGATCACACACTATTTCATAAGTTGGGTCTAACCAACACCATTGTTATAATAACAATGTGTACACATTATTCTAGGCGTAATTGTTACAATAACAATGCCTACGGTTAAGAAAGTGGAACTGTAAATAATACATGAGCCAGTCCAAAGGCATGACTAGGGATGTGTTTGGTGTTTATTCTTCCATGCATATTAATAGTTGGAAGACCATGTTTGTTTATGGGAACCCTGAGTTGAGAATCATCACTTGATGGGGGAACACCTCGCAAATTTACAGGCAGTACAGCAGGACCCATTGATTGTTTGTGGCGACTACAATGAATCACTTCGGCAACACGAACAATTTTTGAGCTCGTTGCATGCTGAACGCCAAATGACTGCCATTTGAGACTGTTTGATGATGTGTGAACTTTCGGACCTGGAATTCTTAGGTGTTCCATTTAGATACGATAATGGGCAGCGGGGCGACCACAATGTCCGTGTGCAGATGGACAGGGCATGTGTGGATGAAGCTTGGAGGGAGATGTTTTCATTCGCTAGAGTGCTTCATCTAGACACCTTCTACTCTTACCATTGCCCATCATGGTACGCTTTACAACCGACGAGGGACAACAACATTGCCAACCACCCCCCCCCCCCCCCCCCCCGGTACGAGATTATGTGGGAGCATGACCCGTCCTTCCCAGAGAAAATTGCAGCGTCATGGGCAATGAAACGACCCGTTGGTAACCTTGCTTCGGTATGTGATTCTCTTATGGAGTTGATGAATAACTTGCTCTCATGGAGCAAGTATAATTTTGATCATGTAATGAAGTATATAGAGAAGCTATGGTCCCAGATGGCTAATCTACAGCTTGTTGATGCCATTCATGTGGCGATCCAGCAAAAAATGAATCAACTCGACGAACTACTGTATAGAGATGGGATTCTTTGGCTGCAGTATTTACGAACCACATGGGTGAAGGAGGGTGAGCGCAAGACCTACTACATTTTTCAATGGGCAGTCTGGAGAGCATGGGAAAATCGTATAAAAAGATTCCGCAAAAAGGATGGTACTTGGTGTGAGGCCCCTTCTGATATTGAACGTATGGCGGCTTCGTATTTTAAGGAGCTATTTACAAAATATCGGGCCCTAGCCCCTGATGTGGTTTTGGATTGCATAATACGAAAGGTAACAGAGTTGATGAATGAAAAATTAGGTGCCCCGTACTCAGAAGTGGAGGTCTCAAATGTGTTATCTCACATTAGCCCCTTGAAGGCCCCTGGTATGGATGGGTTTTCGACTTTGTTTTATCAGCGTAACTAGGTTGTTCTAAAGAACAAAATAATTGCAGTGGTTCTGCAATTATTTCACACAGAATCATAGCGAATGGAGTTAATGAAACGCCATAATTGTGATCCCAAAGGTTCTCCATCCCATGGATCTGAAGGATTTCAGACAAATAATTCTTTGCAATGTGGTGTAAACATTATTTCTAAGTGCTTGGTTAACTGACTGAGACCCTTCCTTGCGGAACTCATCTAGTAAAACCGAACTGCTTTCGTTCCTGGTCGGTTTATTTTGGATAATCGTATAATTGCTTTCGACTACATCCATTATATACATCCTCTAAAAAATAACTCTCAACTTGTTGTGCTTATAAGTTGGATTTGTGGAAGGCTTACGATTGTGTTGATTGGGATTTTCTGGAGAAGGTACTTATCAAATTGCGCTTCTCTCTAATATGGATCTCTCGGATTATGGCGTGCATGACCCCGATGAGGAACTCAATGCAATTCAGTAGAAGATTGGTATAACCTTTCTCCCCCTTGAGGGGCCTCCGCCAAGTTAACACATTGTCGCCTTTTTATTTCTCTTTGTGGCTGACGTGCTTTCTGCTCTCATCAACAACTCAGTTGCGGACGAGGGGCTGGAAGGAGTTCAAATTGTAGAGGTGCTCCAGTTATTACCCATCTCTTATTTGCGGACAATTCAATATTACTCTTTTGAGCTTGTTAAAGGCTTGTTGTACACATATCCATCAGCGAAGGGTCAAGTTATAAACCCTGCAAAGTGTTAAATCTTTTTCTCGGATAATTGCCTTGAGGCGGTGACTGAGGAAGTTAAGAGTATTCTGGAAATTACATAGGAAGTGTTTGAACCCAAATATTTGGGGCTTCCGGTGCAGAAGGGAGAATGCATAAGGGGAGGTTTGAGATAATGCAAGTGATTCTGAGAAAAAGATTAGTTGACTGAAGCAAACATTACATGTCTTCTGGCAGTAAGGAGTTGTTAATCAAATCCGTTCCTCAGCCTATCTCCACCTATGTATGAGTGATTTCCGTCTCCCGGCATTGGTTTTTGATGATTTGACTTGTATGATGCGTCATTACTAGTGGGGGTGGAGAAATGAAAAAGAATATGGCGTGGTTGAGTTGGATGTTACCAAAATCTAAAGTTGGTACCGGGTTCAGAGATATGAGAGCCTTTAACCAAGCATTACTAGCAAAGCAAGCTTGGAGGCCAATAGATGCCCCTGAGAGCTTATGTGCACCGCTACTACATGTTAGTACTACCCGCATGGGGATATGTTGGATACAGTTTGTTACAGCAATGCATCGGCTGTTTGGAGGGGAATTGAGCATGGACTGGAACTTGTCAAGCAGGGACTTATTTGGAGAGTGGGTGACGGGTCTCTCATTAGAACCTGGCACAACCCATGGATCCCAAGGCCACTAGATTTCTGGCTATAACGCCGAAGTGAAATTGCCGTTATAACTGGGTTGTGGATTCCTCGATGAACACGGGGCTTGGAACATGTAACGTCTGGATGATCTCTTCTGGCCGATGGATGTGCAAGAGATTGTGAATATATGTATTTCCCAGCGTAACCGGCAAGACTTTTTTGCTCGGTTCCTGAAGAAGAGCGCACGTTTTACGGTGAAGAGTGCCCACCGGTTAGTCACAAGCAAGCATGATGAATCATTTGCTGGGGGGGGCGACGAGCTGCCACCTTGAGGGAGAACGTCCAGCCTGGCACTGCATATAGAATTCGACGGTACGTAAAAAAAATTGAAAATTACGGCATGGAAGGCGGTTGTAGGTACTCCTTCCGTTTCTTTTTACCCCGCATATAAGATTTGGTCAAAGTCAAACTACACAAAGTTTGACCAAATTTATATAAAAAAATATGAACATCTACAATACTAAAACTATATAGTATGAAAATACGTTTCATGGTGCATTTGATAATATTGATTTCATATTGTGAATGTTTATATTTTTTAATATAAAGTTAGTCAAACTCTTGCCACGAACCAAACCAAGTCATATAGACACCTATCAACACGTGGTACTTGCTCCCTGTGTGGTGACAACGTACAACAGAGCTTTCATGCTAGTGTGGCTTGTGGACATGTTCTCCTTCTATGGGAGTGAATGAGGTCTATTTGGCCGCTCCCTAAGAAGTCTCTCTTGATTGACATTGGTAAGGATTAGTTACTGAATGTCAAGGCGGGGTGCCGGGAAAATGTGCGAGACATGATTATCATGCTTATTTAGCGTATGCGGCAGCCCCGTGTGGATATGTTACATGAAAAGGAGATAGTCAAGTCCCTTCATAGGGACACAAAATCACTGATACACTCATGCTTCTATAGCACGGATGAGATGATCAAAGGAAAGATGCTACTGTTCGACTATGTACGTAGACATGAGGCCAAAATACCTAGCCCAGCAAACCGTGGTCGCCACCGGCAGACCATGTTGCCCTTTTGATCGATGGCTTATTCCTCGAGCAGGACGATATTGTTGTGGCTCTTATGGTGCTTCGGAGGCATGATGAAAGTGTGATCTTTGTTGCATATCGGTTTGTCTATAACTACAATAATGCTCTCGACGCGGAGATTCGCGCATTGATGCAAAGGATGGCTCTTGCCATCTACTCCATCCGTCCGAAAATACTTGTCATCAAAATGGATAAAAGGGATGTATCTGTTAGTGTTGATCTCCTCTTAGTTGGCCCAACGGCCAACTGAACCCTTGACTCAGTCCTGACCGGGGACACTCAACTCGACTGGGTTGCGGGCCCCTGTCGCGCAGCTCCATATAAGGGAGGTGGGGGCCACGAGTGCAGTACGCCAAGAATGGTTCGCACCCCACCTGCCCTGCCTACTGATCGAGGCGGAGCTGACAGCAGCGGGAAGCTTTGCCACCTCCATCTCTCAGCCATCACCGACCACTACAGCTCTGGCATGGTCTCTGGCTCAAGCTCGTCTGGACCAACAGAGGGTATATTTGCCGGAAATCCTACCCTACATGATCCCATAGATCTATCAATGGTATCAGCCAGATGGGTGCAGGATTCTTTGGATCAAACCAAACAAAGCCTTCCCCATGAACCCTAGAACAGAAAAGAAAAGAGTTCACCGGAGAGGGCCTAGTGCTCGCCGGCAAAGTGCGCCGCCATAAGGCTGCGCCGGTTCCTCTCGATCCGAACGGGCATCGGCAAGCCGAGCCGTTCGGACGAAGAACAACCCTGCAAAGGGCAAAGGGGGCACCGCAGCCACGCCGTTCGACGGCGGCGCCCTTCCGCTACGGGAAACGCGTCACCGGCGAAGAGGAGGCGACGGTGCCACAGATCTTCGTCGTTCGTCGAACACAAGGGGAGCAGAGGAGGGCTTGACCTTGTATCTGTCTCTCTCTATCTAAAGAACAAAAAAAGAGAAAGGGAAGGGAAAAGGGCCAGCTCGGCTCGCGCACCACGGTGGCCTGACGCCCTCGCCGGCGACCGGCGCGGCGCGGTAGCCGAGCGGCCAGAGAGAGCCGCACCTCTCTGTTATCTCTCGCGCGGACAGGAGATAGAACATGGAGGAAGGGAGGAAAGGCCGACGGAAAGGGAGAAGAGCTCCGCGCGCCGCGGTAGCATGCGACGCCCTCACCGGCGACCGGCAGCACCGCCGCTGCGGACGAGAGAGGTGTGCAACGAGATCGGAGGCGAGGGGGAGAAAGAATGGGTTAGTGTTTCCTCCTCGCTCGGCAGGTCATTTTTGTTCACCCGATACACGCGCTGGACCGTCGGATTCCATCCAACGGCCACACGGCAATACCTAGCCAAGCAATGGGCCAGGTTGGGCCACAGAGCAGTAGCAGGCCGCTGGACCGAGGCCGCCAGCCTGGCGCCAACGCGCGCTGGGCCAAGGCCAGCAGCCGCGGGCGCAGCCGCCCTAGCTGGGCCGAGGCCGGCTGTGCTGCAGTTTTTCCTTTTTGTTTTTTTAATAGTTTTTTGTCCAGTTTTTTCGAGCAGATTTACAATAGCTTTTCTATGCAAAATTTTCCAATGAAAATTCTGTTTAGAAAATAGAAAAGAAAAAAAGTAAATAGAAAAAGTTTCTGAAAATAAGAATAGAATTTTTTTAGAAAAAGAAATCTTCATGAATTTTAGAGAGAAAATAATAAAGTTCATGATTTTTTTTACTTGGTAAAAGAAAAGTTTCTGTAAATAATAAAAGGTTCATGAATTTTATATTCATGTTTTTCCGCTGCGTAAATTATTAGTAGTGCTCTTTTATAAAGAAAATAAAAGTTTAGATAGAATTAAATTTAAGGAGCACATTAAAGTGATTATTAAAATGAATATGATTATGTTATTTTTATGACCAACGTTGTTATAACATGATCATGTTTTATTATTGAAACGAAAGGTGCATTTATTTCTATTTTTGTCCAACAGTGATATAGTTTTAATTGCATAAGCAGTAAAGGCCTATGCGGGCGGGTGCATATTGACCATGGGTCAATTTTGCAGCTGGGCCGCATGCACAAACTACACCTTGTCAGTCAAAGTCTATTCTTTCAGAAGCATATTTTTGATGAATTATTGAACTCTACTCAAATTGAACCAACGAGATATTTGTTTAGAGATTACAAAAGTAACACAAATGCTTCTGAATAGTATGGTTTTTTTTCATGATCTAAAGTTGATTTAATTATGATGAGTACATATGAGTTTTTCCCTGTGTGGGGAAACAACTTTTAAGCTTAAAGTTCATAAAGGCTTCCACTATTTTAAGTGAAAGAAAAGTTGAGCATTAGTTTGTTCTTATAGTTAAATCCACAAAGATGAGAAATTCTCAAAGAAGAGAATTTTAAAATTAATTATTATGTTGTCGTTTAATGATCATAGCTGATGATGACAACATTATTATATGATATTCGGAAATCCTGTTTCTGCCCAACGGTGATCTAGGGATTCAAAGTACAAGAATATTGTATGTTTTAATTTTGACCAATGTTAAATTAAAACACAATATTTTCCCTGGAAGAGAGAAATTTTGCAAACAACGGTTGATTTCCATCAATGCTACAGTTAAAGTTTTAGTACTTACTCGGCTGCAATGCTGATGTTCAGAAAGAAAAATTGAGCGTCATTCTGATTTTTTTTCTCGGTACGATAAAAGAGAAAAGGGAACGAATATGTTCCGGAAATGAGTTATCATTTCTCTCTCTCTAAAGTTTTCATGATGTTTCAGTTTTTTTTCTGATTAAATTGGAACCAACGAGAAAATTTAATCGGAAAAATAAAGTATAAGTGCATGTTTTAAGTCATTATGACTAAAGGTAATCAACATATTGTCCTTCAATAGTGATTGAAATAAATAAACGCATGTTCAATTTGACCAACGTTGAATTAAAATGTGCGTTATCGGTGCATTGATTGTTAACGATGCATTTAAAGTTTAATACCGCATGTCAGAAAAGTTTTGGCACTTGTGTCATTCATAACTTTGCATGGGAAAGAAAGTTTTTGCGATGACTCATGTACTACTTCAGTATCACATAAAAGTGAAGAAGTCTGGGGGAGCTTTTAAAGCTATCCAAACAAATCCCATGCATTTCCATAGTGTCATGCTGGACAGTGACTTCGAAAGAGCCGAAGGACAAAATAAAGTTGTATACGAACAAAAGTCAAGATTGCAAGCATAACTTGCAAAAGTGTACCAATATCAAGAACTCTGATGAGTTCTTGAAAGTGCAACAGAATAAAGAACTCTGATGAGTTCTTGAGGGGAATGAGGAAATAGTACTCCCATTGTTCTTGCATGACTTGATCATGTGACCACACCAAGTAATAAATGACTCCTCGTTCACAAGTGTTACAGATAGTTTCGAAATTATGGCAGCAAAGTAGTTTGTGCCATATTTCGAGGGGGGGGGGAGATTAGGAAGATAAGAAATTCTCCTCAAAATTGAATACGATGCATACAATGTATGTTTAAAGTAAGAATGATCTATTAAAGAAGAATATGATCGAAAAAGGAGTACATCACTCATATCATTGATACCCCAAATCAAATAAATCCAAACAAAAGCTAGTAAATATACCATCTTTACAATAGATGGGATAATCTGGGGAGTAAAGTATGTTGAGAACTAAAGCTTGAAGAGAAGTGGGACCATATGTTCACTTCGAATGATTCAAGCACAACAATTGTGTCAGCGTTGTATGAACGACAGAAGTTGAGATGACAACAGATGTTCAACACCTGTCGTTAACTCTTCAAAAGAAAATAAAGTCAAGGGAATTCTTGTTACTCAGGACTCTGTAGTATCAACCGTCTCTTGGCAATGAAAAATAGAAACAACCCCAGATAGAAAATAAAGTGATTCCGCCTCTTTTGGTGAAGCCATCAGAGGCGCTCATTCATCGAAATGGCAAGAACCACGGAAGACGTCATGAGACCTAGAAATTCCTACTCGTTTTGGAACAAAGAATAAGTTCCCAACGGAGCCAAAACAGTAGGCTGTAATGGGTCTACAAGATTAAAATGTGGCTCTAGAGGGAATATGAAAAGCCACTAAGCGCGACTTGTGGAAAAAGGCTTATCTTAGAATCACAATGGCATTAGTGGAATACTAATATTTTGAAATTGCATCAGTTGGATGTAGAAACAACATCTCCCAAACGGAGATTTGTATGAGAAAACCCTTACAAAACACAACCCAAGGGTTTTGTTGTGAAAAGAAAGGAAAAATGTGGGATGCCACATGAAGAAATCCATTTATGGATCAAAGCACGCCACTGAACAGTGGCATCTAAAGATTAAAGAGGACGAAGAGAAGTTTTGGGTTTTAAGGAAGGTCAGGATGAAAAATTGAATATTTGCAAAGTTCAAAGATGGGAAATACTTTTCCCGCCTTCGACGTGTAGATAATGTACTACTTACTAGTAGTGATGTTCAATCTACTGTTGAAGAAAAAGAAGATTATTCATGACATCAAGTCATGATCATAGTAATCTCAGTGAAGGTCTATTCGCTCAAAGAATCGAAATTCACTGGGATAAAAGAAGACGGGTATTAGGATTATCGCAAAAAGCATACTTAGAAAAGGATTCTAATGAGATATAGTATGCATGCGAGTAAGCTTACGCCTGTCTTATAGTCATGGGTAATAGTTTGGGAATATTAAGTATTCCAGGAACCAATATGAGATCGATCAAAAGAAAGAGGTTCCATGTGCTTCAGCTATTGGAAGCAAAATCAGTGCTATTTACCCTGACATAGCTCAATTATCCAGGAAATTTTTGGCAGAAGTCCGGTCCATCAATAGATCACTGGAATGGAATTAAAGAACGTTTTGCAATCTTACAAAGTATTGTAAGCCTCATGCTAAATAAGAAAGGGACACATACTCTCAAAAGGTTGTGAGTAAAAGAACTAAGTTTTGGCGGGATGTTTAGTGAAGCCCACACTAGTAGCTAAACAATCGTACCTTTGGAGTTTTATTGTGGAAAAGCTCCAAAAGCAAAATAGTTGCGGTGTCATGAGTTATGTATACCGCAAAGTATAGCATGATATGAGGCTACAGGACAGGCTAAATGGTTAAAGAAAACCTTACCCGGAATTGATGATGATATGCAGCAGCAATATATCATCCAAGTATTTTATCTTCTACGTCAACATGTCAGGTGTACTGCCAAACACATTGACAAAGAGTTATATGTTGCGAAGGAGAAAATCTAGAATCATATGATAGCACTAACGGTGTAAGTACCAAACAGATGCTTACAGATCCGCTTATCAAAGGCCTACCACCCAGCGTGTTAAGAGAACATGCAGTCGACATGAGAATTATGGGAGGTCTATGATTTTTGGATTACTAAAGGGCCCAAAGAAAGGTTAAGGTCTTGTTTCAATACAGAAAGATGCATTGTGGCTGTTAATCTGACGGTAGCTAATAACTGTTATGACGAGGCACGCCCTCGTATTGATCTGCACTGAGACAAGGACCAAGAGCAAATCAAGAGAAAGTCAAAAGAGTTACGTCAAAGTGTGAAGTTAAAAGTATAAGGTGAGATCAAGGAGGAGAATGTTAGTGTTGATCTCCTCTTAGTTGGCCCAACGGCCAACTGGACCCTTGACTCAGTCCTGATCGGGGACACTCAACTCAACTGGATTGCAGGCCCCTGTCGCGCAGCTCCATATAAGGGAGGTGGGGGCCACGAGTGCAGTACGCCAAGAATGGTTCGCACCCCACCTGCCCTGCCTACTGATCGAGGCGGAGCTGACAGCGGCGGGAAGCTCCGCCACCGCCATCTCTCAGCCATCACCGGCCACTACAGCTCTGACATGGTCTTTGGCTCAAGCTCGTCTGGACCAACAGAGGGTAAGTTTTCCGGAAATCCTACCCTACACGATCCCATGGATCTATCAGTATCTAGACGTATTTTAGTTCATATTTTTTTTATCCATTTTGATAACAAGTAGGGAGTAGCAATCGGTAGGGATGGTCATGGTCGAGTCGGACTCCTTGAGGCATTGACGATATTATCTAAAATGGCTTGTCTTGCCCCGTGTATGGTCGCCTAGTAGCGGAGATTCTACCGTTGTTTGAAAAAATGGAGTTTATTCCAGATAAGACGGGGACAAAATAGCATAGCAAATTGACTAGCGATGTACAATCGTAGTGCGGTATGGCTACCGAGAGAACTACCATATATCGAGGCACTTCCTACTTGATTGTACTCCTACGGTTATGAATAAAACCCATTTGCCCTCTCAAAAAAAATAGTTAAAACTTGTGAATTCCTAGAAAGGGCATAAGCATGTGTATCATTGCATTAGAGAAGAGACGCCTTTCGGCCGTTACAACGCTAACACTAGAATTAGCAACCACACACCACATCATACCACAAGACAAGCAACATCTAGACCAACCTCATGCCAATGACAATGAAGCAAACCATAGATCAACCAACCAGCGTCACAACCAATGTCAAAGACCTTTACAATATGAAGGCAAACCATACAGCAACCAAACCAGCGCCACACCCAACGTCAAAGACCTCTACGATATTAGAAGACCCGAGGAAAATACAGACCAACATACCCCTATCCATCGTGTCAAGAGAAATTTGGCAAGTGCATGGCAGGGCCTGGGCAAACCTAGATAAGGCGTCGTCAAGAAAGAGCGCCGACGATGATGTACATTGCGCCCCAAAGGCTCACGCCCAAAGTAGTAGCCGATACCGACTCACGCCGCACCATCGGAGTTCCTCGAGCATGAACACAATACCTCCAAGGAGGAAGCGACGACATGGCACCGCGCCTAGTCTGCAGGTCAGACCACAAGTTTCCCCAAGCACAAGATCAGGGCCAAAACAACGCCTCCAGAGCTCGCGTCGCCGTTGTCAGCTTCGGACTTAAAAGTTGTCAGTTATATTGTGGGACGAAATTCATAGCCCAGGCGCATCGATCGATGGTACACAAGGGTGCAACTGAAACATGAGAAACAAGACATGCACTAGTTCATAATTCATATGTTTAGCAGGCTTGCTCAACGATAATGTCAGACAAAATACAGTACTAGAGCACTACTGCACATGCATATCCCACCGGCCGCGTGCAACCGTACGTCCCCAACAAAATCCCCAAAAAAACGTTGCAGCGCCCACCAACCGCGTTCCATGCCCTAACACGTACCTACACGTACTACCCACTAGTACTAGGCTAGTTGTACTGGTACACGCCGTGCTGCCTGTCGGGCCACGCCGAGAACGCCGGGGCCGGCGGGACGCCGTTCAGCCGCCACGCCAGGAACGGCGCGTCGACGGCGCCGGCGTAAGGAAGCGGCGCCTCCTCCGCGTACGGCACGGCGCGAGGGGCCGACATGGGTGCCCGCTGCGCGACGTAGCCGCACCCGCCGCCGGCATTGGTCTCCGCCGCGCGGCGCTCCTCCTTCTTGAACCTTATGCCGCAGGCGTTGCACAGCGACTGGGACAATGCCACAAGACAACGAGAGATCAATGGAATGCAAGAACGCGGCGACAAAGTAGACAATGCGCGAGGGTGCATTCGTACCTTGGGTCCGCGAGGGCCGTTCCTCCAGAGCGGCGTGGACGCGGTGCCGCAGTTGGCGCAGCGGCGGTCCAGGAGCTGCTCGTGGCCGGCGGCGCCGCCCCTGCCCTGCTGCTGGTGGTAGTAGCAGGGGTCGGCCGCGGCGGACACGGACTGGTACGCCTGCGGCGGCGGCCTGCGGTCCGGCTCTGGGCAGCGCGAGGAGGGCGTGCCGAGGGAGAGCGTGCAGTCCACGAGTGAGCCCGAGGAAGCAGAGGAGGCCGGGGAGGAGGGAGAGAGGGTGGTGACGGTGCTGTGGTCGTCGTACGAGTAGGCAGCCTCCTCCACCGACGGCCACTGGCCTTTGCTGCTGGGCAGCGGCGGGAAGAAGAGCGAGAAGGTGGAGGTGGCCATAGCGCCGGAGCTTGCGACGTTCTAGTGCCACCTAGCTTGGGCGGGCGCTCTGTTATTTAGAGAGAAGAGAAGAGAAGCTGCTAGCAGCGTGTCGAGGAGGAGGCGAGGAGCTAGCTGGCTTGCTGCGAGCAGAGCAGAGTGAAGCTGGTGGTGAGCTACTGGAGGTAGGCCGCGGCAGCTAGGATTTATAGGGTGCCCGAGATGCGCAAAACTTGATTTTAGATTTGCATCCATCCATCCATCTCATCTGGTGCTTTGCTTTGCTTTGCTTGCTGGAGTGGTAGTAATCGAGGCGCTGGTTTGCTTTGCTTTGAACAGCAGCCGCCTCGGTCGCATACATGCGTCGCCACTAGCTAGGCTACGCTAGGATGCATGCTCCATGCAATGGAACAAAAGATTGTGCACGGCTACAGAGGCAAGCCAAGACCGGCGGAGCAGGGCGGCCAATGAGTGCGCGGTTGGACTGGCTGGCTGCGCCCTGCCGCTCTGCTCCTGTGGATGGCAGTCTTGGCTCGGCTTGGGCGGCCGGACGACGGGAGGCTGGATGGATGGGTGACTGCTCGGAGCAGAGGGGCAGAGGCCGACGATCTGCCGCGCTTATCCCGGAGCTACAGCGAGCGAGCCCATGCAAGCACGCACGTCGCCTCAGGAATCAAATGGGCGATCACGGAGGAGGCAAAGCAAAGATGCTGCCCGGTTGGGAAACTGCCTGCCGGCTCGGCCAGGGTGTCATATAGAGCGACGGCGAGTGACCGTTCCGGCGCTGGCCTTTGACATCATAACAGTATACCGGAGATCCCGCCAGCCAAAGGTACGCATGCATGCCAGAGGTGGCGACGCAGGCCTCCCTGACACTGACAGCCCGGGCTTAGCTAGCTACTCGTACTCACTGACAGCCCGGAGTACTAGTAGTATCTTGACAGTAGCAACATCTCACTCACTGCCAGCCATGGCTGCCATGGCTGATGGCCCCGTTGCTTGCTTGGCCCGGGCGCGGTCAAAAGCTAGGCAGCGAGCCATGTGACGGGGTGCGGTGGGATGGAACAGTCTCCCATGCGAATCGCGTCGCCGCCCAGCCCAGCCCAGCGCGGGTCACGAGGAGATCGTTGCCGTGGCACAGGAGCGCGTACCACCGCCCGCTGGACCGGTCGCGTCGAGGGGCGTGCGCGACGGAACACGGAATAATTGCGTATTCCCATCTCGCTCTCGTGTGTCCCGGCGCCGCCTCGGCTTCACCGATCGACACGTTGGTACAGAGTACTGCTTCTAGTGCCACAGTTGCGTTTCACCGGCAAAAATCCGTTACTCTCTCCGGATGACGATTTAAATTGGGCATTAGTTTTCGGTCTTCCATTTGATTAGCAGAAAATATAATACTACACAGTATGCCATAACGATATATTTTAGGTTCATGGCGTCGAGACAGGCTTTCGTTCCGTTTTATATATAAAACAATTACCAAACCAAGTATGCAGTTGAATGATACAAGATGATAACGTAGCCCTCATACCATGTCGATCTTAAGAAAATCGGATCACACAAAGCTCACACGACTATGCTACCGGAAAAATAAATATTGGGAAAACTGAGTACAACGCCACACACTGCCCTAAACTCTTAAGCTCCACGACAACGCCTCAAGGAGAGAAAACGGCACAAAGTGTTGAAATTTGCCGACTCCATAATGGACAAGGATTTTCACCTGAAACCCTGGCGCGAAAAGGAGCACCACGACGTCTTCAGGAAGATAACGGCTTCACGCAAGCGTCCTCGGCGACAAAAGCGCAGAGCTTTCGCTCAGCAGCTCCCCATGCCACCACGAGGTATTCAGAACAAGCGCAATGCGTTCAGCTCCCCAGGCCCGGATCGGGGCGGCGCCACTGCCAAAGACAGGGAGAGCTCCTGAGCCACCCACAGCTACCCTCCTGTCGCCCACAACAACTAAGAGGGAGAGCCACCACCACCGACATGGTGCCCGCCGGTGAGCCAATCATGCAGACCGCCATCCGAAGACGCCGCTCCAGCATCCACGTCCAAGCCACCACCATTCGTCCACATCACGGAGCACCAACTTCGAAAGGAGGAAAGAAAGGTGTCTCCTTTCATTCCTAGCCATGCATCGGTCACGGGATCTGGGTCGATGACCCCAAAGTAGGGGACGTCCACACCTGCATCCCCAGCCAGTCCCCATGGACCTAGGGGACACAACCCCGTGACTGCCGATGGTGGCCTCCGAGCCCGCTCGCGTGACGCCTCAACCGTGGTCAGCGGCGCTGATCTGCCCAACAGATTCATTATCGAGTGAAGTTTCTAAAAATAATATTTCTTTTTTCATATTATACATGTTTGGTTAGTTAACTTGATGACCTAAAGTCTTATACTAGACATATATTCCCCCAGAGGGACTAGAAAACTTTAGCATGGAGCGACCCAAAGTTCGGGACAACACGTCTGGTCAAAACGTCATTGGACAGTATGTCGAAGGTTGGTAAGGC